>NC_054493.1:4945543-5068043 GCF_017639515.1 Carcharodon carcharias | reverse complement strand
ACATACATATGATATATATATACACACATATACATATGATATATATATATATATATACACACATATGATATATATACACATATACATACATATGATATATATATACACACATATACATACATATGATATAAATACACACACACAGATACATACATACATATGATATAAATACACACACAGATACATACATATGATATATATACATACATATGATATATATACATACATACATACATACATATGATTTATATACATACATACATATGATATATACACACACGCATATACATACATATGATATATATACACACACACATATATACATACATATGATATATATACACACACACATACATACATATGATATATATACGCACATATACATACATATGATATATATACACATATACATACATATGATATATATACATATACATACATATGATATATACACACATATACTTACATATGATATATATACACATATACATACATGTGATATATATATATATACACATATTCATATATATGATATATATACACACATATACACACATATGATATACAAACATACATACATGATATATGTACACACACATATACATACATATGATATATATATACACACACATACACATACATATATGTATATATGCACACACAGATACATACATATATGTATACACACACACATATACATACATATATGTATATACACATATAAATACATATATGTATATACACATATATACATACATATGATATATATACACACATACATGATATATATATACACACACATACATACATATGATATATATACACACACATATACTTACATATGATATATACACATATACTTACATATGATATATACACACATATATATACATACATATGATATATATATATATATATGTATACATATATGATATATATATACACACATACATACATATGATATATACACACATATATACATACATATGATATACACACATATATACACATATGATATATATATACATATAGTAACATATGATATATATATACACACATATATACATACATATGATATACACACACATATACATACATATGATATATGCAAACTAATATACATACATATGATATATATACACACATATACATACATATGATATATACACACATATATACATACATGATATACACATGTACATACATGATATATATACACACATATACATACATATGATAAATGTACACACACATATATACATATGCTATATGTATATTTATATATTTACATATATACATACTATATATATACAGATGATATATATGCACATATACATATACACATATATAGACATATATACATATATTTGATATTTTATACACACATATGCACATATATAGGTATATGCACATATACATGATATATACACACGCACACACATGCATATATAGATAGATATATATGATATATATATAATATCTCTCTCTCTCCCCCTCTCTCCCCTCCTTCCCTCATCCCCACCAAACAGACAGAATAAAAATCAATGCACTGGAGTGCCTACTTACAGGATTCCGCAGTGAGCAGTGCTTTAAAATCGATGAGGGATTTTATTATTTTATAGGAAATTCAAACAGGTTTTTGCAAAATCCTGTCTCTCAAGAACAAAAAAAAAATTATTGTTTTATTTTTTTTTCTCCCTCTCTCTAATTATTCTCTATTCTCTCCATGTTTATATATATATATGTATATATATATAATCTCTCTCTCTCTCTCTCCTGGCTGTTGTTTTTTTTTTAGGAATTGATTTGTCTAATAATCTCCCAATGAATCTGGCCAAGTGCTTTCCCCATTCAGAGGCCCTGACACAATGAAGGGATCAATAAGGAACTGCAGCCCCCTCCGAGCGCCACTGCGCCTGCGCCGCCCTCACTCCCTGTCACTCACACACACACACACACACACACACACACACACACACATCGCGCCTGCGCACCCGCCCTGCCGGGGCCGCGCGGCCTGCCGGGAGCTGGAGTCCAACCCAAACCCGGAGCCGCGGACGACGAGCTGCGCCTGCGCCCCGCTCTACAATTCCCGGCGGGCCACCACCAGGGATGAGAGGGGGGGGGGGGCGGTGCGGAGTTGGGGAGCACCGGAGGCTGCTGGGAGTTGTAGTCCGCCCTGCGCTGCTGCTGATGCTGCAAGACCAACCATCCCCCCCACCACCAACCCAATCTCCAAACCCCAATCTCCAACCCCCCACCCCACCCCCAATCTCCAACCCCCACCCCCCCAATCTCCAACCCCCCACCCCACCCCCAATCTCCAACCCCCCACCCCACCCCCAAACTTCAACCCCCCCACCCCCACCCCCACCCAACCTCCATCCCCCCAACTCCCAATCTCCAACCCCCCACCCCACCCCCAAACTTTAACCCCCCCCACCCCCACCCCTACCCAACCTCCATCCCCCCAACTCCCAATCTCCAACCCCCCACCCCACCCCCAAACTTCAACCCCCCCACCCCCACCCCTACCCAACCTCCATCCCCCCAACTCCCAATCTCCAACCCCCCACCCCACCCCCAAACTTCAACCCCCCCACCCCCACCTCCACCCAACCTCCATCCCCCCAACTCCCAATCTCCAACCCCCCACCCCACCCCCAAACTTCAACCCCCCCACCCCCACCTCCACCCAACCTCCATCCCCCCAACTCCCAATCTCCAACCCCCCACCCCACCCCCAAACTTCAACCCCCCCACCCCCACCTCCACCCAACCTCCATCCCCCCAACTCCCAATCTCCAACCCCCCACCCCACCCCCAAACTTCAACCCCCCCACCCCCACCTCCACCCAACCTCCATCCCCCCAACTCCCAATCTCCAACCCCCCACCCCACCCCCAAACTTCAACCCCCCCACCCCCACCTCCACCCAACCTCCATCCCCCCAACTCCCAATCTCCAACCCCCCACCCCACCCCCAAACTTCAACCCCCCCACCCCCACCCCTACCCAACCTCCATCCCCCCAACTCCCAATCTCCAACCCCCCACCCCACCCCCAAACTTCAACCCCCCCACCCCCACCTCCACCCAACCTCCATCCCCCCAACTCCCAATCTCCAACCCCCCACCCCACCCCCAAACTTCAACCCCCCCACCCCCACCTCCACCCAACCTCCATCCCCCCAACTCCCAATCTCCAACCCCCCACCCCACCCCCAAACTTCAACCCCCCCACCCCCACCTCCACCCAACCTCCATCCCCCCAACTCCCAATCTCCAACCCCCCACCCCACCCCCAAACTTCAACCCCCCCACCCCCACCCCTACCCAACCTCCATCCCCCCAACTCCCAATCTCCAACCCCCCACCCCACCCCCAAACTTCAACCCCCCCACCCCCACCTCCACCCAACCTCCATCCCCCCAACTCCCAATCTCCAACCCCCCACCCCACCCCCAAACTTCAACCCCCCCACCCCCACCTCCACCCAACCTCCATCCCCCCAACTCCCAATCTCCAACCCCCCACCCCACCCCCAAACTTCAACCCCCCCACCCCCACCTCCACCCAACCTCCATCCCCCCAACTCCCAATCTCCAACCCCCCACCCCACCCCCAAACTTCAACCCCCCCACCCCCACCTCCACCCAACCTCCATCCCCCCAACTCCCAATCTCCAACCCCCCACCCCACCCCCAAACTTCAACCCCCCCACCCCCACCTCCACCCAACCTCCATCCCCCCAAC
Source organism: Carcharodon carcharias (assembly GCF_017639515.1). Classification (NCBI taxonomy): domain Eukaryota; kingdom Metazoa; phylum Chordata; class Chondrichthyes; order Lamniformes; family Lamnidae; genus Carcharodon; species Carcharodon carcharias. The sequence continues at coordinate 5,064,288 of NC_054493.1, read as the reverse complement.
TCCCAATCTCCAACCCCCCACCCCACCCCCAAACTTCAACCCCCCCACCCCCACCTCCACCCAACCTCCATCCCCCCAACTCCCAATCTCCAACACCCCCCCACCCCCAATCTCCAACCCCCCACCCCACCCCCAAACTTCAACCCCCCCACCCCCACCCCCACCCAACCTCCATCCCCCCAACTCCCAATCTCCAACCCCCCACCCCACCCCCAAACTTCAACCCCCCCACCCCCACCCCCACCCAACCTCCATCCCCCCAACTCCCAATCTCCAACACCCCCCCACCCCCAATCTCCAACCCCCCACCCCCACCCCCACCCAACCTCCATCCCCCCAACTCCCAATCTCCAACCCCCCACCCCACCCCCAAACTTCAACCCCCCCACCCCCACCCCCACCCAACCTCCATCCCCCCAACTCCCAATCTCCAACCCCCCACCCCACCCCCAAACTTTAACCCCCCCCCACCCCCACCCCTACCCAACCTCCATCCCCCCAACTCCCAATCTCCAACCCCCCACCCCACCCCCAAACTTCAACCCCCCCACCCCCACCTCCACCCAACCTCCATCCCCCCAACTCCCAATCTCCAACCCCCCACCCCACCCCCAAACTTCAACCCCCCCACCCCCACCTCCACCCAACCTCCATCCCCCCAACTCCCAATCTACAACCCCCCACCCCACCCCCAAACTTCAACCCCCCCACCCCCACCTCCACCCAACCTCCATCCCCCCAACTCCCAATCTCCAACCCCCCACCCCACCCCCAAACTTCAACCCCCCCCACCCCCACCTCCACCCAACCTCCATCCCCCCAACTCCCAATCTCCAACCCCCCACCCCACCCCCAAACTTCAACCCCCCCACCCCCACCCCCACCCAACCTCCATCCCCCCAACTCCCAATCTCCAACCCCCCACCCCACCCCCAAACTTCAACCCCCCCACCCCCACCTCCACCCAACCTCCATCCCCCCAACTCCCAACCTCCAACCCCCCACCCAACAACCTCCAACACCCACACCCCAACCTCCAAACCCCCACACCCCATCCCCAATCTCCAACCCCCAACCCACCCCCCAATCTCCAGCCCCCACCCCCCAAACTCCATCCCCCCAACTCCCAACCTCCAACCCCCCACCCAACAACCTCCAACACCCACACCCCAACCTCCAAACCCCCACACCCCATCCCCAATCTCCAACCCCCAACCCACCCCCCAATCTCCAGCCCCCACCCCCCAAACTCCATCCCCCCAACTCCCAACCTCCAACCCCCCCCACCCCCAATCTCCAACCCCCCACCCCCAACCTCCAACCCCCAACCCACCCCTAACCTCCAACCCCCCCACCCCCAATCTCCAACCCCCACCCCCAACCCCCAACCCACCCCTAACCTCCAACCCCCACACCCCCAATCTCCAACCCCCAACCCACCCCCCAATCTCCAACCCCCACCCCCCAACCTCCATCCCCCCAACTCCCAACCTCCATCCCCCCAACTCCCAATCTCCATCCCCCCAACTCCCAATCTCCAACCCCCCACCCCCCCAATCTCCCAACCCCACCCCCCCAATCTCCAACCCCCCACCCCACCCCCAATCTCCAACCCCCACCCCCCAACCTCCATCCCCCCAACTCCCAACCTCCATCCCCCCAACTCCCAATCTCCAACCCCCCACCCCCAATCTCCAACACCCCCACCCCCAACCTCCAACCCCCAACCCCACCCCCAATCTCCAAGCCCCACCCCCCAAACTCCATCCCCCCAACTCCCAATCTCCAACCCCCCCACCCCCAATCTCCAACACCCCCACCCCCAACCTCCAACCCCCAACCCACCCCTAACCTCCAACACCCCCACCCCCAATCTCCAACCCCACCCCACCCCCAATCTCCAAACCCCACCCCCAACCTCCAACCCCCAACCCACCCCCAACCTCCAACCCCCCCACCCCCAATCTCCAACCCCCCCCACCCCCAATCTCCAACCCCCAACACACCCCCAATCTCCAACACCCCCACCCCCAATCTCCAACCCCACCCCACACCCAATCTCCAACCCCCACCCCCCAACCTCCAACCCCCACCCCACTCCTAACCTCCAAACCCCCCACCCCCAATCTCCAACCCCCACCCCCAACTTCCAACCCCCAATCCACCCCTAACCTCCAACCCCCCCACCCCCAATCTCCAACCCCACCCCCAACCTCCAACCCCCAACCCACCCCTAACCTCCAACCCCCCCACCGCCAATCTCCAACCCCACCCCACCCCCAATCTCCAACCCCCACCCCCCCAACCTCCATCCCCCAACTCCCAACCTCCAACCCCCCCCACCCCCAATCTCCAACCCCCACCCCCAACCTCCAACCCCCAACCCACCCCTAACCTCCAACCCCCCCACCCCCAATCTCCAACCCCCACCCCCAACCTCCAACCCCCAACCCACCCCTAACCTCCAACCCCCCCACCCCCAATCTCCAACCCCACCCCACCCCCAATCTCCAACCCCCACCCCCAACCTCCAACCCCCAACCCACCTCTAACCTCCAACCCCCCCACCCCACCCTCAATCTCCAACTCCCACTCCACCCCCAATCTCCAACCCCCACCCCCCAACCTCCATCCCCCCAACTCCCATCCTCCAACCCCCCCACCCCCAATCTCCAACCCCCACCCCCAACCTCCAACCCCCAACCCACCCCTAACCTCCAACCCCCCCAACCCCAACCTCCAACCCCCACCCCCAACCTCCAACCTCCAACCCACCCCTAACCTCCAACCCCCCCACCCCCAATCTCCAACCCCACCCAACCCCCAATCTCCAAACCCCACCCCCAACCTCCAACCCCCAACCCACCCCCAACCTCCAACCCCCCCACCCCATCCTCAATCTCCAACTCCCACTCCACCCCCAACATCCAACCCCCACCCCACCCCCAAACTATAACCCCCCCACCCCCAACCTCCAACCCCCACCCCACCCCCAACCTTCAACCCCCCCACCCCCAATCTCCAACACCCACCCCCCCAATCTCCAACCCCCACCTCCCCAATCTCCAACCGCCCCACCCGCAATCTCCAACACCCACCCCCAATCTCCAACCCCCAACCCCCCAATCTCCAACACCTGCCCCCCAATCTCCAACACCCACCCCCAATCTCCAACACCCACCCCCAATCTCCAACACCGCCCCCCTCCAATCTCCAACCCCCACCCACCCAATCTCCAACACACATCCCCCAATCTCCAACACCCCCCAATCTCCAACCCCCACCCCCAATCTCCAAACCCCACCCCCAATCTTCAATCCTCAGTCCCCACCTCATTCCTCACTCCTCACCCCCAATCTCCAATCCTCACTCTCCATCTCATATCCTCACTCCTCACCTCATACCTCACTCCCCACCTCATACCTCCCTCCCAATCTCATACCTCACTCCCAATCTCCAATCCTCACTCCCAATCCCATACCTCACTCCCAATCCCATACCTCACTCCCAATCTCATACCTCACTCCCCACCTCATTCCTCACTCCTCACTCCCAATCTCCAATCCTCACTCTCCATCTCATATCCTCACTCCTCACCTCATACTTCACTCCCAACCTCATTCCTCACTCCCAATCTCCGATCCTCACTCACAATCTCATACCTCACTCCCAATATCCAATCCTCACTCACAATCTCATACCTCACTCCAAATCTCATTCCTCACTCCCAATCTCACTCACCACTCCTAATCTCACTCCCCACTCCCAATCTCACTCCCCACTCCCAATCTCACTCCACACTCCTAATCTCACTCCCCACTCCTAATCTCACTCCCCACTCCCAATCTCACTCCCCATTCCCAATCTTGCTCCCCACATACAATCTCACTCCCCACACACAATCTCGTTCCCCATACCCAATCTCACACCCCAATCCCAATCTCACTCCCCAATCCCAATCTCTCTCCCCACTCCCAATCTCACTCCCCATTCCTAATCTCGCTCCCCACATATAATCTCGCTCCGCACACACAATCTCACTCCACACACACAATCGCCCTCCCCACACACAATCTCGTTCCCCACTCCCAATCTCACTCCCCACTCCCAATCTCACTCCCCAATCCCAATCTCGCTCCCCACTACCAATCTCAATCCCAACTCCCAATCTCACTCCCCAATCCCAATCTCGCTGCCCACTCCCAATCTCACTCCCCACTCCCAATCTCACTCCCCAATCCCAATCACGCTCCCCACTCCCAATCTCGCTCCCCACGCTCAACCTCAATCCCCATGCCCAATATCAATCCCCACTCCCAATCTCACTCCCCAATACCAATCTCATTCCCGACTCCCAATCTCACTCCCCACACCAAATCTCAGCCCCACTCCCAATGTCACTCCGCACTCCCAATCTCACTCCCCACTCCCAATCTCACTCCCCACTCACTAACAAGCTTCCCACTCACAATCTCGCTCCCCACTCACAATCTCACATCCCACTCCCAACCTCACTCCACACTCCCAATCTCACTCCCCAATCCCAATCTCACTCCCCACTCCCAGTATCACTCCCCACTCCCAAATCCGAAACCCACTCCCAATCTCACTCCCCACTTCCAAACTCACACCTCATTCCCATCTCTCTAGCCACTCCCAACCTCACTCCCCAATCCCAATCTCACTCCCCACTCCCAATCTCACTCTCCACTCACAACCTCACTCCCCACTCACAATATCACTCCCAACTCCCAATCTCACTCCCGACTCCCAATCTCACTCCCCACTCCCAATCTCACACCCCATTCCTAATCTCAATCCCCATTCCCAACCTCACTCCCCACTCACAATATCGGTTCCCACTCAAAATCTCACTCCCCTCTCCCAATCTCACTCCCCACTCACAATCTCACTCGCCAATCCCAATCTCACTCCCCACTCACAATCTCACTCCCCTCTCCCAATCTCGCTCCCCACTCACAATCTCAATCGCCAATCCCAATCTCACACCCGAATCCCAATCTCACTCCCCTCTCCCAATCTCATTCCTCACTCCCAATCTCACTCCTCACTCCCAATCTCTTTCCTCACTCCCATTCTCCAATCCTCAGTCCCAATCTCATACCTAATTCCCAATCTTCAATCATCACTCCTCTCTTCATTCCTCACTCCCCACCTCATACCTCACTCCCAATCTCGTTCCTCACTCCCAATCTCCATTCCTCACTCCCAATTGCATACCTCACCCCCAATCTCCGATCCTCACTGCTAATCTCATACCTCATTCCCAATCTCCAATCCTCATTCCCAATCTCCAATCCTCGCTCTGAATCACATTCCTCACTGCCAATCACCAATCCTCACTCCCAATCTCCAATCCTCACTCCCAATCTCCAATCCTCACTCCCAATCTCATACCTCACTCTCCATCTCATTTCTCATTCCCAATCTCCAATCCTCGCTCCCGATCTCATACCTCACTCCCCACCTCATTCTTCACTCCCCATCTCAAATCATTACTCCCATTCTCCAATCCTCAATCCCATTTCCAATTCTCGCTCCAATATCCAATCCTCACTCCAAACTCATTCCACACTCCCAATCTGATACCTTACTCACCACCTCATTCCTCACTCCCCATCACCAATCCTAAATCCCAATCTCCAATGCTCAATCCCCATTTCCAATCCCCATTCCAAATCTCACTCCCCATTCCCAATCTCTAACCCCACTCCCAACCTCACTCACCACTCCCACTCCCCACTCCCAATCTCTAACCCCACTCCCAATCTCACGCACCATTCCTAATCTCACTCCCCACTCCCAATCTCTATCCCCACGCCCAATCTCTCTCCCCACTCCCAATCTCACTCCCCAATCCCAATCTCACTACCCACTCCCCATCCCACTCCCCACTCACAATCACGCTCCCCACTCACAATCTCACACCCCACTCCCAACCTCACTCCACACTCCCAATCTCACTCCCCACTCCCCATCTCACACCCCACTCCCAATCTCACACACCACTCCCAATCTCACTCCCCACTCCCCATCTCACACCCCACTCCCAATCTCACTCCCCACTTTCAACCTCACTCCCCACTCACAATCTCACTCCCCACTCTCAATATTGGTCCAAACTCCCAATCTCACACCCCATTCCTAATGTCAATCCCCATTCCCAACCTCACTCCCGATTCACAATATCGGTCCCCACTCCCAATCTCACTCCCCTCTCCCAAACTCACACCCCACTCACATTCTCACTCCCCACTCCCAATCTCACACCAGCACTCCCAATGTCACTCCACACTCCCAACCTCACTCCACACTCCCAATCTCACTCCCCACACCCAATCTCATTCGCCACTCCCAATATCACGCCCCACTTCTAAATTCGCAGCCCACTCCCAATCTCAATCCCCACTCCCAATCTCACACCCCATTCCCTATCTCTCTATCCACTCCCAATCTCACACCGCACTCACAATCTCACACACCAATCCCAATATCATGCCCCAATCCCAATCTGAATCCCCAATCCCAATCTCACACCCTACTCCCAATCTCACTCCCCACTCCCAATCTCACTCCCCACTCCCAATCACACTCCCCACTCCCTTTCTCACTCCCCACTCCCAATCTCACTCCCCACTCCCAATCTCACTCCCCACTCCCAATCACACTCCCCTCTCCAAATATCACTCCCCACTCACAATCTCACTCCCCTCTCCCAAACTCACACCCCACTCACATTCTCACTCCACACTCCCAATCTCACACCACATTCCCAAACTCACTCTCTACTCCCAATCTCACTCCCCACTCACAATCTCACTCCCCACACACAATCTCACTCCCCACTCACAATCTCACTCCCCACTCACAATTTCACCCGCACTCGAATCTCACTCCCCACTCCCAATCTCACACCCCACTCCCAATATCGGTCCCCACTTCCAACCTCACTCCACACTCACAATATCGCTCCCGAATCCCATTCTCACAACCCACTCCTAATCTCACACACCACTCCCAAACTCATTCCACACACCTAATCTAACTCCCCACTTCCAATCTCACTCCCCACTTCCAATCTCACTCCCCACTCCCAATCTCACTCCTCACTCCACACACCCAATCTCACTCCCGACTCACAATCTCACTCCCCAATCCCAATCTCACTCCCCACTCACAATCTCACTCCCTAATCCCAATCTCACTCCCCACTCCCAATCTCACTCCCCACTCACAATCTCACTCCCCACTCCCAATCTCACTCCCCACTCACAATCTCACACCCCACTCCAAATATCGGTCCCCACTCCCAATCTCCTACCCACTCCCAACCTCAATCCCCCATCCCAATCTCACTCCCCACTCACAATCTCCCTCTCCCCTCACAATCTCATTCCCCACTCAGAATATCGGTTCCCACTTGCAATCTCACTCCCCACTCTCAAACTCACTCCCCTTTCACAACCTCACTCCCCTCTCACAATCTCACTCCCTACTCACAATCTCACTCCCCACTCCCAATCTCACTCCCCACTCAAAATCTCACTCCCCTTTCCCAATCTCTCTCCCCAATACCAATCTCAGCCCCACTGCTAATCTCACTCCCCACTCACAATCACGCTCCCCACTCAAAATCTTTCTCCCCACTCCCATCCTCACTCAGCACTCCCAATCTGACTCCTCACTCCCAATCTCACTCCCCACCTGCAATATCAATCACCACTCGCAAACTCGCAGCCCACTCCCAATCTCACTCCCCACTTCCAAACTCACACCCCATTCCCAATCTCTCTACCCAATCCAAACCTCACACCCCAATCCCAATCTCACTGCCAACAGACAATCTCACTCCCCTCTCCCAATCACACACCTCAATCCCAATCTCACTGCCAACAGACAATCTCACTCCCCTCTCACAACCTCACTCCCCACTCACAATCTCACTCCCCACTCCCAATCTCACTCCCCATTCCTAATCTCATTCCCCACTCCTAACGTCACTCCCAACTCAAAATATCGTTCCGCAATCCCAAACTCACATCTCACTCCTAATCTCACTCCCTAATCCCAATCTCACACCCCACTCCCAATCTCACACACCACTCCCAATCTTACTCCCCAGGCCAAATCTCACTCCCCAATCCGAATATTGGTACCCACTCCCAATCTCACACCCCATTCCCAATCTCTCTACCCACTCCCAACCTCACACCCCAATCCCAATCTCACTGCCAACAGACAATCTCACTCCCCACTCACAATCTCACTCCCCACTCGCAACCTCACTCCCCACTCACAATATCACTCCCAACTCAAAATCTCACTCCCCACTGCCAATCTCACACACCAACCAAATAACGGTCCCCACTCCCAATCTCACACCCCACTCACAATCTCACTCCCCACTCACGATCTCACTCCCCACTCCCAATCTCACACCTAACTCAGAATCTCACTCCCCATTCACAATCTCACTCCCCACTCCCAATCACACTCCCCACTCCCAATCTCAAACACCACCCCCAATCTCACTCCCGTCTCCCAATCGCACACCCCACTCCCAATCTCACACCCCACACCCAATCTCACTCCCCACTCACAATCTCACTCCCCTCTCACAATCTCAATCCCCTCTCCCAATCTGACACCCCACTCCCAATCTCACTCCCGACTCCCAATCTCATTCCCCAATCCCAATCTCACACCCCACTCCCCATCTCAATCCCCTCTCTCAATCTCACTCCCCACTCCCAATCTCACTCTCCACTCCCAATCTTACTCCCCACTCCCAATCTCACTCCCCTCTCCCAATCTCATTCCCCAATCCCAATCTCACACCCCACTCCCCATCTCAATCCCCTCTCTCAATCTCACTCCCCACTCCCAATCTCACTCTCCACTCCCAATCTTACTCCCCACTCCCAATCTCACTCCCCTCTCCCAATCTCACTCCCCACTCACAATCTCACTCCCCACTCACAATCTCACACCACATTCACAATCTCACGCCCAACTCCAAATCTCCCTCCCCACTCCCAATATCACTCCCCACTCCCAAAATCACTCCCCTCTCCCAATCTCACTACCCACTCCCAATATCGTTCCCCACTCCCAATCTCACATCCCATTCCTAATCTCACTCCCCACTCCCAACCTCACTCCCCACTCACAATATCGCTCCCCAAACCCAATCTCACACACCACTCCCAATGTCAATCCTGACTCCCAATCTCACTCCTGACTCCCAATCTCACTCCTGACTCCCAATCTCACTCCCGACTCCCAATCTCACACCCCATTCCCAATCTCACACCGCACTCCAAATATCGGTCCCCACTCCCAATCTCACACCCCATTCCTAATCTCATTCCCCACTCCTAATCACACTCCCCACTCCCAATCTCACTCCCCACTCCCAATCTCACTCCCTAATCCCAATCTCACACCCCATTCCCAATCTCACACCCCACTTCCAATCTCACTCTCCACTCCCAATCTCACACCCCAATCCCAATCTCACTCCCAACTCACAATCTCACTCCCCACTCTCAATCTCACTCCCCACTGCCAATCTCACTCCCCACTGCCAATCTCACTCCCCACTCCGAATCTTACTCCCAACTCCCAATTTCACACACCACTCCCAATCTCACTCCCGAACCCCATTCTCACTCCCCACTCCCAATCTCACTCGTCACTCCCAATCTCGGTCCCCACTCCCAATCTCACTCCCCAATCCCAATCTCGCTCCACACTCGCAATCTTGCTCCCCTCTACCAATCTCAATCCCAACTCCCAATCTCACTCCCCAATCCCAATCTCGCTCCCCACTCCCAATCTCACTCCGAAAGCCCAAACTCAATCCCCATGCCCAATATCAATCCCCACTCCCGATCTTGCTCCCCACTCCCAATCTCAGCCCCACTCCCAACGTCACTACCCAATCCCAATCTCACTCCCCACTCCCAATCTCACTCCCCACTCACAATCAGGCACCCCACTCACAATCTCACTCCCCACTCCCAATCTCACTCACTACTCACAATCTCATACCCTACTTCCAATCTCACACCTCATTCCCAATCTCACACCCCACTCCAAATATCGGTCCCCACTCCCAATCTCACACCCCATTCCTAATCTCACCCCCCACTCCCAACGTCACTCCCCACTCAAAATATCGCTCCGCAATCCCAATCGCACATCTCACTCTCAATCTCACTCCCCACTCCCAATCTCACTCCCCACTCCCAATATCGTTCCCCACTCCCAATCTCACATCCCATTCCTAATCTCACTCCCCACTCCCAACCTCACTCCCCACTCACAATATCGCTCCCCAAACCCAATCTCACACACCACTCCCAATGTCAATCCTGACTCCCAATCTCACTCCCGACTCCCAATCTCACTCCTGACTCCCAATCTCACTCCCGACTCCCAATCTCACACCCCATTCCCAATCTCACACCGCACTCCAAATATCGGTCCCCACTCTCAATCTCACACCCCATTCCTAATCTCATTCCCCACTCCTAATCACATTCCCCACTCCCAATCTCACTCCCCACTCCCAATCTCACTCCCCTGTCCCAATCTCACTCGCCAATCCCAATCTCACACACCACTCCCAATCTCACTACCCTCTCCCAGTCTCATTCCCCACTCACAATCTCACTCCCCACTCACAATCTCACTCCCCACTCACAATCTCACACCCCATTCCTAATCTCACTCCCCACTCCCAACCTCACACCCCACTCACAATATCGCTCCCCACTCCCAATCTCACTCCAGACTCCCAATCACACTCCCCACTGCCAATCTCAAACCCACACCAAATATCGGTCCCAACTCCCAATCTCACACCTCACTCCCAATCTCACTCCCTAATCCCAATCTCACACCCCATTCCCAATCTCACACCCCACTTCCAATCTCACTCTCCACTCCCAATCTCACTCCCCTCTCCCAATCTCACTCCCAACTCACAATCTCACTCCCCACTCCGAATCTTACTCCCAACTCCCAATTTCACACACCACTCCCAATCTCACTCCCGAACCCCATTCTCACTCCCCACTCCCAATCTCACTCGTCACTCCCAATCTCGGTCCCCACTCCCAATCTCACTCCCCAATCCCAATCTCGCTCCACACTCGCAATCTTGCTCCCCTCTACCAATCTCAATCCCAACTCCCAATCTCACTCCCCAATCCCAATCTCGCTCCCCACTCCCAATCTCGCTCCGAAAGCCCAAACTCAATCCCCATGCCCAATATCAATCCCCACTCCCGATCTTGCTCCCCACTCCCAATCTCAGCCCCACTCCCAACGTCACTACCCAATCCCAATCTCACTCCCCACTCCCAATCTCACTCCCCACTCACAATCAGGCACCCCACTCACAATCTCACTCCCCAATCCCAATCTCACTCACTACTCACAATCTCATACCCTACTTCCAATCTCACACCTCATTCCCAATCTCACACCCCACTCACAATCTCACTCCCCACACACAATCTCACTCCCCACTCCCAATCTCACTCCCCACTCACAATCAGGCACTCCACTCACAATCTCACTCCCCACTCCCAATCTCACTCACTACTCACAATCTCATACCCTACTTCCAATCTCACACCTCATTCCCAATCTCACACCCCACTCACAATCTCACTCCCCACACACAATCTCACTCCCCACTCCCAATCTCACTCCCCACTCCCAATCTCACTCACTACTCACAATCTCATACCCTACTTCCAATCTCACACCTCATTCCCAATCTCACACCCCACTCCAAATATCGGTCCCCACTCCCAATCTCACTCCCCATTCCTAATCTCACCCCCCACTCCCAACGTCCCTCCCCACTCAAAATATCGCTCCGCAATCCCAATCGCACATCTCACTCTCAATCTCACTCCCTAATCCCAATCTCAATCCCCACTCCCAATCTCATTCCCCAATCCCAATATCAGTAACCACTCCCAATCTCAAACCCCATTCCTGATCTGTCTCCCCACTCCCAACCTCACTCCCCACTCCCAATCACACTCCCCACTCCCAATCTCACTCCCCACTCCAATAATCAGTCCCCACTCCCAATCTCACTCCCCTCTCCCAAACACACACCCCACTCACAATCTCAATCCCCACTCCGAATTTCACCCCCAATCACAATCTCACACCCCACTCCCAATCTCATACCCCATTCCCAAACTTACTCCCTAGTCCCAATCTCACTCCCCACTCCCAATCACACTCCCCACTCCCAATGTTGGTCCCCAATCCCAATCTCAAACCACACTCCCAATCTCACACACCACTCCCAATCTCACTCCCCATTTCCAATCTCAATCCTATCTCCCAATCTCACTCCCCAATCCCAATCTCGCTCCCCACTCCCAATCCCACAGCCCACTCACAATCACACTCCCCACTCACAATCTCATGCCCCACTCCCAACCTCACTCCACACTCCCAATCTCACTCCCCAATCCCAATCTCGCTCCCCACTCCCAATCCCACAGCCCACTCACAATCACGCTCCCCACTCACAATCTCATGCCCCACTCCCAACCTCACTCCACACTCCCAATCTCACTCCCCACTCCCAATCTCACTCCCCACTCACAATCTCACTCCCCAATCCCAATCTCACTCCCCTCTCCCAATCTCACTCCCCAATCCCAATCTCACTCCCCAATCCAAATATCATTCCCCAATCCCAATCTCACACCACACTCCCAATCTTACTCCCCTCTCCCAATTTTACTCCCCACTCACAATCTCACTCCACACTCCCAATCTCACTTCCCTCTCCCAATCTCACACCCCACTCCCAATCTCACTCCCCTCTCCCAATCTCACTCCCCTCTCCCAATCTCACTCCCCTCTCCCAATCTCACACCCCAATCCCAATCTCACACCCCACTCCCAATCTCACTTCCCTCTCCCAATCTCACACCCCAATCCCAATCTCACTCCCCACTCCCAATCTCACTCCCCTCTCCCAATCTCACTCCCCTCTCCCAATCTCACTCCCCTCTCCCAATCTCACTCCCCTCTCCCAATCTCACACCCCACTCCCAATCTCACTCCCCAATCCCAATCTCACTCCCCACTCCCAATGTTGGTCCCCAATCCCAATCTCAAACCACACTCCCAATCTCACACACCACTCCCAATCTCACTCCCCATTTCCAATCTCAATCCTATCTCCCAATCTCACTCCCCAATCCCAATCTCGCTCCCCACTCCCAATCCCACAGCCCACTCACAATCACGCTCCCCACTCACAATCTCATGCCCCACTCCCAACCTCACTCCACACTCCCAATCTCACTCCCCACTCCCAATCTCACTCCCCAATCCCAATCTCACTCCCCAATCCAAATATCATTCCCCAATCCCAATCTCACACCCCACTCCCAAAATCACTAACCTCTCCCAAATTCACACCCCACTCCCAATCTCACTCCCCACTCACAATCTCACTCCACAAACCCAATCTCACACCCCATTCCCAAACTTAATCCCTACTCCCAATCTCACTCCCACTCCCACTCCCAATCTCACTCCCCACTCCCAATCTCACACACCACTACCAATCTCACTCCCCACTCCTTACATCACTCCACACACCCAAACTCACTCCCCACTCACAATCTCACTCCCCACTCACAATCTCACTCCCCAATCCCAATCTCACTGCCCACTGCAAATATCAGTCCCCACACCCAATCTCACACCCTACTCCCAATCTCACTCCCCTCTCCCAAACTGAACCCCACTCACAATCTCAGTCCCCACTCCCAATATGGGTCCCCACGCCCAATCTCACACCCCATTCCTAATCTCACGCTCCACTCCCAACCACACTCCCCAGTCACAATATCGTTCCCCACTCCCAATCTCGCTCCCCAATCACAATCTCACTCCCCACTATCAATCTCAATCCCAACTCCCAATCTCACTCCCCACTCCCAATCTCAATCCCAACTCCCAATCTCACTACCCAATCCCAATCTCGCTCCCCAATCACAATCTCACTCCCCACTATCAATCTCAATCCCCACTCCCAATCTCACTCCCCAATCACAATCTCGCTCCCCAATCACAATCTCGTTCCCCAATCCCAATCTCGCTCCCCAATCACAATCTCACTCCCCACTATCAATCTCACTCCCCACTCCCAATCTCACACCCCACTCACAATCTCGCTCCCCAATCACAATCTCACTCCCCACTCCCAATCTCACTCCCCAATCACAATCTCACTCCCCACTATCAATCTCACTCCCCACTCCCAATCTCACTCCCCACTCCCAATCTCACTCCCCACTCCCAATCTCAATCCCAACTCCCAATCTCACTACCCAATCCCAATCTCAATCCCAACTCCCAATCTCACTCCCCACTCCCAATCTCGCTCCCCACCCACAATCTCACTCCCCACTCCCAATCTCAATCCCAACTCCCAATCTCACTCCCCAATCCCAATCTCAATCCCAACTCCCAATCTCACTCCCCACTCCCAATCTCGCTCCCCACCCACAATCTCACTCCCCACTCCCAATCTCAATCCCAACTCCCAATCTCACTACCCAATCCCAATCTCAATCCCAACTCCCAATCTCACTCCCCACTCCCAATCTCACTCCCCAATCACAATCTCGCTCCCCAATCACAATCTCGTTCCCCACTATCAATCTCACTCCCCACTCCCAATCTCACTCCCCACTCCCAATCTCAATCCCAACTCACAATCTCACTACCCAATCCCAATCTCAATCCCAACTCCCAATCTCACTACCCAATCCCAATCTCGCTCCCCACCCACAATCTCACTCCCCACTATCAATCTCACTCCCCACTCCCAATCTCACTCCCCACTCCCAATCTCACTCCCCACTCCCAATCTCAATCCCCACTCCCAATCTCACTCCCCACTCCCAATCTCACTCCCCACTCACAATCTCACTCCCCACTATCAATCTCACTCCCCACTCCCAATCTCACTCCCCACTATCAATCTCACAAACCACTCCCAATCTCACTCCCCACTCCCAGTCTCGCTCCCAACTCCCAATCTCACACCGGAATCACAATCTCACACCCCACTCCCAACCTCACTCCCCAATCCAAATATCAGTCCCCACTCCCAATCTCACACCCCACTCCCAATCTCACTCCCCAATCCCAATCTCACTCCCCACTCCCAAACTCACAGCCCACTCCCAATCTCACACCCCACTCCCAATCTCACTCCCCAATCCCAATCTCACTCCCCACTCCCAAACTCACAGCCCACTCCCAATCTCACACCCCAATCCCAATCTCACTCCCCAATCCCAATATCACTCCCCAATCCCAATATCACTCCCCACTCCCAAACTCGCACCCCACTCCCAATCTCACTCCCCACTCCCAATCTCACTCCCCTCTCCCAATCTCACTCCCCTCTCCCAATCTCACTCCCCTCTCCCAATCTCACTCCCCTCTCCCAATCTCACACCCCACTCCCAATCTCACTCCCTTCTCCCAATCTCACACCCCACTCCCAATCTCACTCCCCTCTCCCAATCTCACACCCCACTCACAATCTCACACCCCACTCCCAATCTCACACCCCACTCCCAATCTCACACCCCACTCCCAATCTCACTCCCCTCTCCCAATCTCACTCCCCAATCCCAATCTCACTCCCCACTCCGTACATCACTCTACACACCCAATCTCACTCCCCACTGCCAATCTCACACCCCACTCCAAATTTCGGTCTCCACTCCCAATCTAACAATCCATTCCTAATCTCAATCCCCATTCCCAACCTCACTCCCCACTCACAATATCGGTTCCAACTCGCAATCTCACTCCCCACTCCCAAATTCACTCCCCTCTCACAATCTCACTCCCCACTCACAATCTCACTCCCCACTCCCAATCTCACTCCCCACTCCCAATCTCACTCCCCACTCCCAATCTCACTCCCCACTTCCAATCTCACACCCCACTCCCAATCTCACTCCCCAATCCCAATATCACTCCCCACTCCCAAACTCGCAGCCCACTCCCAATCTCACACCCCCCTTCCAAACTCACACCCCATTCGCAATCTCTCTACCCACTCCAAACCTCACACCCCACTCCCAATCTCACTCCCCTCTCCCAATATCACACCCCAATCCCAATCTCACTCCCCACTCCCAATCTCACTTCCCTCTCCCAATATCACACCCCAATCCCAATCTCACATCCCAATCCCAATCTCACTCCGCACTCACAATTTCACTCCCCACTCCCAATCTCACACCCCACTCCCAATCTCACTCCCCACTCCCAATCTCTCTCCCCACTCCCAATCTCACTCCCCACTCCCAATCTCACTCCCCAATCCCAATCTCTCTCCCCACTCCCAATCTCTCTCCCCACTCCCAATCTCACTCCCCACTCCCAATCTCTCTCCCCACTCCCAATCTCACTCCCCACTCCCAATCTCACTCCCCAATCCCAATCTCTCTCCCCACTCCCAATCTCACTCCCCTCTCCCAATCTCACTCCCCAATCCCAATCTCTCTCCCCACTCCCAATCTCTCTCCCCACTCCCAATCTCACTCCCCACTCCCAATCTCTCTCCCCACTCCCAATCTCACTCCCCTCTCCCAATCTCACTCCCCTCTCCCAATCTCACTCCCCACACACAATCTCACTCCCCACTCACAATGTCACTCCCCACACACAATCTCACTCCCCACACACAATCTCACTCCCCACACACAATCTCACTGCCCAATCCCAATCTCACACCCCACTCCCAATCTCACTTCCCTCTCCCAATCTCACTCCCCAATCCCAATATCACTCCCCACTCCCAATCTCACTCCCCACTCCCAATCTCACACCCCCCTTCCAAACTCACACCCCATTCGCAATCTCTCTACCCACTTCCAACCTCGCACCCCACTCCCAATCTCACTCCCCAATCCCAATCTCACACCCCACTCCCAATCTCACTCCCCACTCCCAATCTCACACCCCACTCCCAATCTCACACCCCCCTTCCAAACTCACACCCCATTCCCAATCTCTCTACCCACTCCAAACCTCACTCCCCACTCCCAATCTCACTCCCCTCTCCCAATCTCACACCCCACTCCCAATCTCACTCCCCAATCCCAATATCACTCCCCACTCCCAAACTCGCAGCCCACTCCCAATCTCACTCCCCACTTCCAACCTCACACCCCAATCCCAATCTCACTTCCCTCTCCCAATCTCACACCCCACTCCAAACCTCACACCCCACTCCCAATCTCACTCCCCTCTCCCAATCTCACTCCCCTCTCCCAATCTCACACCCCACTCCCAATCTCACTCCTCACTCACAATCTCACACCCCACTCCCAATCTCACTCCCCAATCCCAATCTCACTCCCCTCTCCCAATCTCACTCCCCACTCACAATCTCACTCCCCACACCCAATCTCACTCCCCAATCCCAATCTCACTCCCTACTCCCAATCTCACTCCCAACTCCCAATCTCGCTCCCCACTCCCAATCTCACTCCCCACTCACAATCTCACACCCCAATCCCAATCTCACTCCCCTCTCCCAATCTCACGCCCCACTCCCAATCTCACTGCCCACCCCCAATCTCACTGCCCAATCCCAATCTCACACCCCTCTCCCAATCTCACACCCCAATCCCAATCTCACACCCCTCTCACAATCTCACTCCCCTCTCCCAATCTCACTCCCCTCTCCCAATCTCACACCCCACTCACAATCTCACTCCCCGCTGCCAATCTCACACCCCACTCCAAATTTCGGTCTCCACTCCCAATCTCACACCCCACTCCCAATCTCACACCCCACTCACAATCTCACTCCCCACTCACAATCTCACTCATCACTGCCAATCTCACTCCCCACTCCCAATCTCACTCCCCTCTCCCAATCTCACACCCCACTCCCAATCTCACACCCCACTCCCAATCTCACACCCCACTCCCAATCTCACTCCCCTCTCCCAATTTTACTCCCCACTCCCAATCTCACTCTCCTCTCCCAATTTTACTCCCCACTCACAATATTGGTCCCCACTCCCAATGTCAGACTCCATTCCTAATCTCACTCCCTACTCCCAACCTCAGTCCGCATTCAATATATCGCACCCCAATCCCAATCTCACTCCCCTCTCCCAAACTCACACCCCACTCACAACCTCACTCCCCACTCCCAATCTCACTCCCAAATCCAAATCTCCCTCCCCACTCCCAAAATCACAGCCCAATCCCAAAATCGCACCGCACTCCCAATTTCACTCCCCACATACAATCTCACTCCCCACTATCAATCTCACTCCCCACTCACAATCTCACTCCCCACTCCCAATCTCACTCCCCACTCCCAATCTCACTGCCCACTCACAATCTCACTCCCCACTCCCAATCTCACTCCCCATTCCCAATCTCACTCCCCACTCCCAATCTCACTCCCCACTCCCAATCTCACTGCCCACTCACAATCTCACTCCCCACTCCCAATCTCACTCCCCATTCCCAATCTCACTCCCCAATCACAATCTCGCTCCCCAATCACAATCTCGCTCCCCACTATCAATCTCAATCCCAACTCCCAATCTCACTCCCCACTCCCAATCTCAATCCCAACTCCCAATCTCACTACCCAATCCCAATCTCGCTCCCCAATCACAATCTCACTCCCCACTATCAATCTCAATCCCCACTCCCAATCTCACTCCCTTCTCCCAAACTCACACCCCACTCCCAATCTCACTTCCCTCTCCCAAACTCACACCCCACTCACAATCTCAATCCCCACTCCCAAACTCAAACCCCATTACCAAATTTACTCCCTACTCCCAATCTCACTCCCAATCACAATCTGACTCCCCACTCCCAATTTCACCCCCACTCCCAATCTGACTCCCCACTCCCAATTTCACCCACACTCCCAATCTCAGTCCCCACTCCCAATCTCACACCCCATTCCCAAACTTACTCCCTAGTCCCAATCTCACTCCCCACTCCCAATCTCACTCCCCACTCCCAATGTCGGTCCCCAATCCCAATCTCACTCCACACTCCCAATTACAGAGATGGGACGTGGTTACAGAGAATGGGGCGTGGTTACAGAGATGGGGCGTGGTTACAGAGATGGGGCGTGTTACAGAGATGGGGCGTGGTTACAGAGATGGGCTGGTACAGAGATGGGGCTGTGTTAGAGAGATGTGGCGTGGTTACAGAGATGAGACGTGGTTACAGAGATGACACGTGGTTACAGAGATGGGGCGTAGTTACAGAGATGGGACGTGTTTACAGAGATGGGGCGTGGTTACAGAGATGAGGCGTGGTTACAGAGATGGGGCGTGGTTACATAGATGGGGCGTGGTTACAGAGATTATGTGTAGTTACAGAGATGGGGCGTGGTTACAGAGATGGGGCGTGTTTACAGAGATGGGGCGTGGTTACAGAGATGAGGCGTGGTTACAGAGATGGGGCGTGGTTACATAGATGGGGCGTGGTTACAGAGATTAGGCGTGGTTACAGAGATGGGGCGTGGTTACAGAGATGGGGCGTGCTACAGAGATGGGGCGTGGTTACAGAGATGGGACGTTGGTTACATAGATGGGGCTTTGTTACAGGAGATTAGGCGTGGTTACAGAGATGGTTCGTGGTTTACAGAGGATGGGACGTGGTTACAGAGATGGGGCGTGGTTACAGAGAGGGGCGTGGTTACAGAGATGGGGCGTGGTTAAATAGATGGGCGTGCTTACAGAGATTAGGCGTGGTTACAGAGATGGGGCGTGGTTACAGAGATGAAGGCGTGGTTACAGAGATGGGGCGTGGTTACAGAGATGGGGGCGTGGTTACAGCGATGGGGCGTGGTTACAGAGATGGGGCCTGGTTACAGAGATGGGACGTGGTTACAGAGATGGGACGTGGATAGAGAGATGGGACGTGGTTAGAGAGATGGGACGTGGTTACAGAGATGGGACGTGGTTACAGAGATGGGGGGAAGTTACAGAGATGGGACGTGGTTACAGAGATGGGGCGTGGTTACAGAGATGGGGCGTGGTTACAGAGA
Source organism: Carcharodon carcharias (assembly GCF_017639515.1). Classification (NCBI taxonomy): domain Eukaryota; kingdom Metazoa; phylum Chordata; class Chondrichthyes; order Lamniformes; family Lamnidae; genus Carcharodon; species Carcharodon carcharias. The sequence continues at coordinate 5,044,145 of NC_054493.1, read as the reverse complement.
TGGGACGTGGTTACAGAGATGGGGCGTGTTTACAGAGAGGGGGGCTGGTTACAGAGATGGGACGTGGTTACAGAGATGGGGCGTGGTTACAGAGATGGGGCGTGGTTAGAGAGATGGGGCGTGGTTACAGAGATGGGGCGTGGTTACAGAGATGGGGCGTGGTTAGAGAGATGGGGCGTGGTTACAGAGATGGGACGTGGTTAGAGAGATGGGGCGTGGTTACAGAGATGGAACGTGGTTAGAGAGATGGGGCGTGCTTACAGAGATGGGGCGTAGTTACAGAGATGGGATGTGGTTACAGAGATGGGACGTGGTTTGAGAGATGGGACGTGGTTACAGAGATGAGACGTGGTTACAGAGAAGGGGCCTCGTTACAGAGATGGGACGTGGTTACAGAGATGGGACGTGGTTACTGAGATGGGACCTGGTTACAGAGATGGGGCGTGGTTGCAGAGATGGGGCGTGGTTACAGAGATGGGGCGTGGTTACAGAGATGGGGCGTGGTTACAGTGATGGGGCGTGTTTGCAGAGATGGGGCGTGGTTACAGAGATAGGACGTGGTTACAGAGATCAGACGTGGTTACAGAGATCTGGCGTGGTTACAGAGATGCGACGTGGTTACAGAGATGGGTCGTGGTTACAGAGATGGGGCGTGGTTACAGAGATGGGGCGTGGTTACAGAGATGGGGCGTGGTTACAGATATGGGGCGTGGTTAGAGAGATGGGACGTGGTTACAGAGATGAGACTTGGTTACAGAGATGGGGCGTGGTTACAGAGATGGGGCGTGGTTACAGAGATGGGACGTGGTAACAGAGATGGGGCGTGGTTACAGAGATGGGGCGTGTTTAGAGAGATGGGGCGTGTTTACAGAGATGGGACGTGGTCTCAGAGATGAGGCGTGGTTAGATAGATGGGGCGTGGTTACAGAGATCGGGCGTGTTTACAGAGATGGGACGTGGTTATAGAGATGAGGCGCGGTTACAGAGATGGGACGTGGTTGCAGAGATGTGGCGTGTTTACAGAGATGGGGCGTGGTTACAGAGATGGGACGTGGTTACAGAGATGAGGCGTGGTTAGATAGATGGGACGTGGTTACAGAGATGAGGCGTGGTTAGATAGATGGGACGTGGTTACAGAGATGGGGCGTGGTTACAGAGATGAGGCGTGGTTAGATAGATGGGACGTGGTTACAGAGATGGGACGTGGTTACAGAGATGGGACGTGGTTACAGAGATGGGACGTGGTTACAGAGATGAGGCGTGGTTAGATAGATGGGACGTGGTTACAGAGATGGGGCGTGGTTACAGAGATGGGACGTGGTTACAGAGATGGGGCGTGTTTACAGAGATGGGGCGTGGTTACAGAGATGGGACGTGGTTAGACAGATGGGGCGTGGTTACAGAGATGGGGCGTGGTTACAGAGATGGGGCGTGGTTACAGAGATGGGGCGTGGGTACAGAGTTGGGACGTGGTTTCAGAGATGGGGCGTGGTTACAGAGATGGGGCGTGGTTAGACAGATGGGGCGTGGTTACAGAGATGGGGCGTGGTTACAGAGATGGGGCGTGGTTACAGAAATGGGGCGTGTTTTATGAGATTGGGCGTGGTTAGAGAGATGGGGCGTGGTTACAGAGATGAGACGTGGTTACAGAGATGGGGGCGGTATTACAGGGATTGACGTGGTTGCAGAGATGGGGCGTGGTTACAGATTTAGGACGTAGTTACAGAGATAGGACGTGGTTACAGAGATGGGACGTGTTACAGAGATGGGGCGTGGTTACAGAGATGGGAAGTGGTTATGAGATGGGGCGGGGTTAAAGAGATGGGGCGCGGTTAGAGAGATGGGGCGTGGTTACAGAGATGGGGCGTGGTTACAGAGATGGGCGTGGTTACAGAGATGAGCCGTGGTTTACAGAGATTGGGGCGTGGTTACAGAGATGGGGCGTGGTTACAGAGATGGGGCGTGGTTACAGAGATGGGGCGTGGTTACAGAGATGGGACGTGGTTACAGAGATGAGGCGTGGTTACAGAGATGGGGCGTGGTTACAGAGATGAGACGTGTTTACAGAGATGGGACGTGGTTACAGAGATGGGGCGTGGTTACAGAGATGGGGCGTGGTTACAGAGATGAGACGTGTTACAGAGATGGGACGTGGTTACAGAGATGGGGCGTGGTTTAGAGAGATGGGCGTGGTTACAGAGATGGGGCGTGTTAGAGAGATGGGGACGTGGTTACAGAGATGGGGCGTGGTTACAGAGATGGGGCGTGGTTACAGAGATGAGACGTGGTTAGAGAGATGGGACGTGGTTACAGAGATGGGACGTGGTTACAGAGATGGGGCGCGGTTACAGAGATGGGACGTGTTACAGAGATGGGACGTGTTTACAGAGATTGGTCGTGGTTACAGAGATGGGGCGTGGTTACAGAGATGGGTCGTGGTTACAGAGATGGGACGTGGTTAGAGAGATGGGGCGTGGTTACAGAGATGGGGCGTGGTTACAGGGATGGGACGTGGTTACAGAGATGGGACGTGGTTACAGAGATGGGGCGTGGTTACAGAGATGGGGCGTGGTTACAGAGATGGGGCGTGGTTAGAGAGATGGGGCGTGGTTACAGAGATGGGACGTGGTTAGAGAGATGGGGCGTGGTTACAGAGATGGGGCGTGGTTAGAGAGATGGGGCGTGGTTACAGAGATGGGACGTGGTTAGAGAGATGGGGCGTGGTTACAGAGATGAGGCGTGGTTACAGAGATGGGGCGTGGTTAGACAGATGGGGCGTGGTTACAGAGATGTGGCGTGGTTACAGAGATGGGGCGTGGTTACAGAGATGAGACGGAGTTAGAAAGATGGGGCGTGGTTACAGAGATGAGACGTGGTTACAGAGATTGGACTTGATTACAGAGATGGGGCGTGGTTACAGAGATGGGACGTGTTTACAGAGATGGGACGTGGTTACAGAGATGGGACGTGTTTAGAGAGATGGGACGTGGTTACAGAGATGGGGCGTGGTTACAGAGATGGGCGTGTTTAGAGAGATGGGACGTGTTTAGAGAGATGGGACGTGGTTTGTGAGATTGGGCGTGGTTACAGAGATGGGGCGTGTTTACAGAGATGGGGCGTGTTTAAAGAGATGGGACGTGTTTAGAGAGATGGGACGTGGTTTGTGAGATTGGGCGTGGTTACAGTGATGGGGCGTGGTTACAGAGATGGGGCGTGGTTACAGAGATGGGGCGTGGTTACAGAGATGGGGCGTGGTTACAGAGATGGGGCGTTGTTACAGAGAGGGGACGTGGTTACAGAGATGGGGCGTAGTTACAGAGATGGGGCGTGGTTAGAGAGATGGGGCGTGGTTACAGAGATGGGGCGTGGTTACAGAGATGGGGCGTGGTTACAGAGATGGGACGTGATACAGAGATGGGGCGTGGTTACAGAGATGAGACGTGGTTACAGAGATGGGGCGTGGTTAGAGAGATGGGTCGTGATTCAGAGATGGGGCGTGTTACAGAGATGGGGCGTGGTTAGAGAGGTGGGACGTGGTTACAGAGATGGGACGTGGTTACAGAGATGGGACGTGGTTACAGAGATGGGGCGTGGTTACAGAGATGGGGCGTGGGTACAGAGATGGGGCGTGGTTACAGAGATTGGACTTGGTTACAGAGATGGGGCGTGGTTACAGAGATTGGACTTGGTTACAGTGATGGGACGTGGTTACAGAGAAGGGGCGTGGTTACAGAGATGAGACTTGGTTACAGAGATGGGGCGTGGTTACAGAGATGAGACTTGGTTACAGAGATGGGGCGTGGTTACAGAGATGAGACTTGGTTACAGAGATGGGGCGTGGTTACAGAGATGAGACTTGGTTACAGAGATGGGGCGTGGTTACAGAGATGGGGCGTGGTTACAGAGATGAGACTTGGTTACAGAGATGGGGCGTGGTTACAGAGATGAGACGTGGTTACAGAGATGGGGCGTGGTTACAGAGATGGGGCGTGGTTACAGAGATGTGGCGTGGTTACAGGGATGGGGCGTGGTTACAGAGATAGGACGTGGTTACAGAGATGGGGCGTGGTTACAGAGATGGGACGTGGTTACAGAGATGGGGCGTGGTTACAGAGATGGGACGTGGTTAGAGAGATGGGACGTGGTTACAGAGATGGGGCGTGGTTACAGAGATGGGGCGTGGTTACAGAGATGGGACGTGGTTAAAGAGATGGGACGTGGTTACAGAGATGGGACGTGGTTACCGAGATGGGGCGTGGTTACAGAAATGGGGCGTGTTTTATGAGATTGGGCGTGGTTAGAGAGATGGGGCGTGGTTACAGAGATGAGACGTGGTTACAGAGATGGGGCGTGGTTAAAGAGATGGGGCGTGGTTACAGAGATGGGGCGTGGTTAAAGAGATGAGACGTGGTTACAGAGATGGGGCGTGGTTACATAGATGGGGCGTGGTTACAGAGATTAGGCGTGGTTACAGAGATGGTTCGTGGTTACAGAGATGGGGCGTGGTTACAGAGTTGGGGCGTGGTTACAGAGATGGGGCGTGGTTACATAGATGGGGCGTGGTTACAGAGATGAGGCGTGGTTACAGAGATGGGACGTGGTTAGAGAGATGGGACGTGGTTAGAGAGATGGGACGTGGTTACAGAGATGGGGCGTGGTTACAGAGATGGGGCGTGGTTACAGAGATGGGGCGTGGTTACAGAGATGGGACGTGGTTACAGAGATGGGACGTGGTTACAGAGATGGGACGTGGTTACAGAGATGGGGGGAAGTTACAGAGATGGGACGTGGTTGGAGAGATGGGGCGTGGTTACAGAGATGGGGCGTGGTTACAGAGATGGGGCGTGGTTACAGAGATGAGGCGTGGTTACAGAGATGGGGCGTGGTTACAGAGATGGGGCGTGGTTACAGAGATGGGGCGTGGTTCCAGAGATGGGACGTGGTTACAGAGATGGGACGTGGTTTTAGAGATGGGGCGTGGTTACAGAGATGGGGCGTGGTTACAGAGATGAGGCGTGGTTACAGAGATGGGGCGTGGTTACAGAGATGGGACGTGGTTTTAGAGATGGGACGTGGTTACAGAGGATGGGGCTGGTTACATAGAATGGGAGTGGTTACAGAGATGGGCCTTGGTTACAGAGATGGGGCGTGTTTACAGAGATGGGACGTGGTTACAGAGTTGAGACTGGTTTACAGAGATGGGCGTGGTTACAGAGATGGGGCGTGTTACAGAGATGTGGCGGTGTTACAGAGATGGGGCGTGGTTACAGAGATGGGGACGTGGTTACAGAGATGGGGCGTGTTACAGAGATGGACGTGGTTACAGAGATGGGACGTGGTTACAAGATGGGCGTGGTTACAGAGATGGACGTGGTTACAGGATGGACGTGGTTTACAGAGATAGGACGTGGTTACAGAGATGGACGTGGTTACAGAGATGGGGCGTGGTTACAGAGATGGGACGTGGTTACAGAGATGGGGCGTGGTTACAGAGATGGGACGTGGTTACAGAGATGGGCGTGGTTACAGAGATGGGACGTGGTTACAAGATGGGGGGCGTGGTTACAGAGATGAGCGTGGTTACAGAGATGGGGCGTGGTTACAGAGATGGGGCGTGGTTACAGAGATTAGGCGTGGTTACAGAGATGGGGCGTGGTTACAGAGATGGGGCGTGTTTACAGAGATGGGGCGTGGTTACAGAGATGAGGCGTGGTTACAGAGATGGGGCGTGGTTACATAGATGGGGCGTGGTTACAGAGATTAGGCGTGGTTACAGAGATGGGGCGTGGTTACAGAGATGGGGCGTGGTTACAGAGATGGGGCGTGGTTACAGAGATGGGACGTGGTTACATAGATGGGGCGTGGTTACAGAGATTAGGCGTGGTTACAGAGATGGTTCGTGGTTACAGAGATTAGACGTGGTTACAGAGATGAGGCGTGGTTACAGAGATGGGGCGTGGTTACAGAGATGGGGCGTGGTTAAATAGATGGGGCGTGGTTACAGAGATTAGGCGTGGTTACAGAGATGGGGCGTGGTTACAGAGATGAGGCGTGGTTACAGAGATGGGGCGTGGTTACAGAGATGGGGCGTGGTTACAGCGATGGGGCGTGGTTACAGAGATGGGACGTGGTTACAGAGATGGGGCGTGGTTACAGCGATGGGGCGTGGTTACAGAGATGGGGTGTGGTTACAGAGATGGGGCGTGGTTACAGAGATGGGGCGTGGTTACAGAGATGGGGCCTGGTTACAGAGATGGGACGTGGTTACAGAGATGGGACGTGGATAGAGAGATGGGACGTGGTTAGAGAGATGGGACGTGGTTACAGAGATGGGGGGAAGTTACAGAGATGGGACGTGGTTGGAGAGATGGGGCGTGGTTACAGAGATAGGACGTGGTTACAGAGATGGGGCGTGGTTACAGAGATGGGGCGTGGTTACAGAGATGGGGCGTGGTTAGAGAGATGGGGCGTGGTTACAGAGATGGGGCGTGGTTACAGAGATGGGACGTGGTTACAGAGATGGGGCGTGGTTAGAGAGATGGGGCGTGGTTACAGAGATGGGGCGTGGTTACAGAGATGGGACGTGGTTACAGAGATGGGGCGTGGTTAGAGAGATGGGACGTGGTTACAGAGATGGGACGTGGTTACAGAGATGGGGCGTGGTTACAGAGATGGGACGTGGTTAGAGAGATGGGGCGTGGTTACAGAGATTGGGCGTGGTTACAGAGATGGGACGTGGTTACAGAGATGGGACGTGGTTACTGAGATGGGACCTGGTTACAGAGATGGGGCGTGGTTACAGAGATGGGGCGTGGTTACAGAGATGGGGCGTGGTTACAGATATGGGGCGTGGTTAGAGAGATGGGACGTGGTTACAGAGATGAGACTTGGTTACAGAGATGGGGCGTGGTTACAGAGATGGGGCGTGGTTACATATATGGGGCGTGGTTACAGAGATGGGGCGTGGTTACAGATATGGGGCGTGGTTAGAGAGATGGGACGTGGTTACAGAGATGAGACTTGGTTACAGAGATGGGACGTGGTAACAGAGATGGGGTGTGGTTACAGAGATGGGGCGTGGTTACAGAGATGGGGCGTGTTTAGAGAGATGGGGCGTGGTTACAGAGATGGGGCGTGTTACAGAGATGGGGCGTGGTTACAGAGATGGGGCGTGGTTACAGAGATGAGGCGTGGTTAGATAGATGGGGCGTGGTTACAGAGATCGGGCGTGTTTACAGAGATGGGACGTGGTTATAGAGATGTGGCGTGGTTACAGAGATGGGACGTGGTTACAGAGATGGGACGTGGTTACAGAGATGGGGCGTGGTTACAGAGATGTGGCGTGGTTACAGAGATGGGACGTGGTTGCAGAGATGTGGCGTGGTTACAGAGATGGGACGTGGTTACAGAGATGGGACGTGGTTACAGAGATGGGGCGTGGTTACAGAGATGGGGCGTGGTTACAGAGATGAGGCGTGGTTAGATAGATGGGGCGTGGTTACAGAGATGGGGCGTGTTTACAGAGATGGGGCGTGGTTACTGAGATGGGGCGTGGTTACAGAATTAGGGCGTGGTTACAGAGATGGGGCGTGGGTACAGAGATGGGGCGTGTTTCAGAGATGGGGCGTGGTTACAGAGATGGGGCGTGGTTACAGAGATGGGACGTGTTACAGAGATGGGCGTGGTTACAGAGATGGGCGTGGTTACAGAGATGAGACGTGGTTACAGAGATGGGGCGTGGTTACAGAGATGGGGCGTGGTTACAGAGATGAGACGTGGTTACAGAGATGGGGCGTGTTTACAGAGATGGGGCGTGGTTACAGAGATGGGGCGTGGTTACAGAGATGGGGCGTGGTTACAGGGATGGGACGTGGTTACAGAGATGGGGCGTGGTTACAGAGATGGGACGTGGTTTAGAGATGGGCGTGGTTACAGAGATGGGCGTGGTTACAGAGATGGGCGTGGTTACAGAGATGGGGCGTGGTTACAGAGATGGACGTGGTTACAGAGATGGGCGTGGTTACAGAGATGGGGCGTGGTTACAGAGATGGGGACGTGGTTACAGAGATGGGGCGTGGTTACAGAGATGGGGCGTGGTTACAGAGATGGGGGCGTGGTTACAGAGATGGGGCGTGGTTACAGAGATGAGACGTGGTTCAGGAGATGGGACGTGGTTACAGAGATGGGACGTGGTTACAGAGATGGGGCGTGGTTACAGAGATGGGGCGTGGTTACATAGAGGGGACGTGGTTACAGAGATGTAACATGTTTACAGAGATGGGGCGTGGTTACAGAGATGAGACGTGGTTACAGAGATGAGACGTGGTTACAGAGATGGGGCGTTGTTACAGAGATGGGGCGTGGTTACAGAGATGTAGCGCGGTTACAGAGATGGGTCGTGGTTAGAGAGATGGGGCGTGGTTACAGAGATGGGGCGTGGTTACAGAGATGGGCCGTGGTTACAGAGATGGGGCGTGGTTACAGAGATGGGGCGTGGTTACAGAGATGGGGCGTGGTTACAGAGATGGGGACGTGGTTACAGAGATGGGGCGTGGGTACAGAGATGGGCGTGGTTACAGAGATGGGCGTGGTTACAGAGATGGGGCGTGTTTACAGAGATGGGCGTGGTTACAGAGATGGGCGTGGTTACAGAGATGGGGACGTGTTACAGAGATGGGCGTGTTACAGAGATGGGCGTGGTTACAGAGATGGGCGTGGTTACAGAGAGGGGCGTGTTTACAGAGATGGGCGTGGTTACAGAGATGGGGCGTGGTTACAGAGATGGACGTGGTTACAGAGATGGGGCGTGGTTACAGAGATGGGGACGTGGTTACAGAGATGGAACGTGGTTACAGAGATGGGGCGTGGTTACAGAGATGGGACGTGGTTACAGAGATGGGTTGTTACAGAGATTGGGCGTGGTTACAGAGATGGGCGTGGTTACAGAGATGGGACGTGGTTACAGAGATGGGCGTGGTTACAGAGATGGGACGTGGTTACAGAGATGGGGCGCGGTTACAGAGATGGGACGTGTTTACAGAGATTGGTCGTGGTTACAGAGATGAGGCGTGGTTACAGAGATGGGCGTGGTTACAGAGATGGGACGTGGTTACAGAGATGGGCGTGTTTAGAGATGGGGCGTGGTTACAGAGATGGGGCGTGGTTACAGAGATGAGACGTGGTTACAGAGATGGGCGTGGTTACAGAGATGGGACGTGGTTACAGAGATGGGCGTGGTTACAGAGATGGGGCGTGGTTACAGAGATGGGCGTGGTTACAGAGATGGGCGTGGTTACAGAGATGGGCGTGGTTACAGAGATGGGACGTGGTTACAGAGATGGGACGTGGTTACAGAGATGGGCGTGTTACAGAGATGGGGCGTGGTTACAGATGGGCGTGGTTACAGAGATGGGCGTGGTTACAGAGATGGGCGTGGTTACAGAGATGGGCGTGGTTACAGAGATGGGACGTGGTTACAGAGATGGGACGTGGTTAGAGAGATGGGGCGTGGTTACAGAGATGGGAAGTGGTTACAAAGATGGGACGTGGTTACAGAGATGGGGCGTGGTTACAGAGTAGGGGCGTGGTTACAGAGATGGGGCGTGGTTACAGAGATGGGGCGTGGTTACAGAGATGGGCGTGGTTACAGAGATGGGGCGTGGTTACAGAGATGGGCGTGGTTACAGAGATGGGACGTGGTTACAGAGATGGGCGTGGTTACAGAGATGGACGTGGTTACAGAGATGGGCGTGGTTACAGAGATGGGGCGTGGTTACAGAGATGGACGTGGTTACAGAGATGGGGCGTGGTTACAGAGATGGGGCGTGGTTACAGAGATGGGCGTGGTTACAGAGATGGGCGTGTTACAGAGATGGGACGTGGTTACAGAGATGGGCGTGGTTACAGAGATGGGGCGTGGTTACAGAGATGGGCGTGTTACAGAGATGGACGTGGTTACAGAGATGGGCGTGTTACAGAGATGGGACGTGGTTACAGAGATGGGGCGTGGTTACAGAGATGGGCGTGGTTACAGAGATGGGACGTGGTTACAGAGATGGGCGTGGTTACAGAGATGGGCGTGGTTACAGAGATGGGGCGTGGTTACAGAGATGGGACGTGGTTCAGAGATGGGGCGTGGTTACAGAGATGGGGCGTGGTTACAGAGATGGCGTGGTTACAGAGATGGGACGTGGTTACAGAGATGGGGCGTGGTTACAGAGATGGGGCGTGGTTAGAGATGGGGCGTGGTTACAGAGATGGGGCGTGGTTACAGAGATGGGACGTGGTTACAGAGATGGGGCGTGGTTACAGAGATGGGCGTGGTTACAGAGATGGGACGTGGTTACAGAGATGGGCGTGGTTACAGAGATGGGGCGTGGTTACAGAGATGGGACGTGGTTACAGAGAAGGGGCGTGGTTACAGAGATGGGGCGTGGTTACAGAGATGGGGCGTGGTTACAGAGATGGGGCGTGGTTACAGAGATGGGGCGTGGTTACAGAGATGGGGCGTGGTTACAGAGATGGGCGTGGTTACAGAGATGGGGCGTGGTTACAGAGATGGGGCGTGGTTACAGAGATGGGGCGTGGTTACAGAGATGTGGACGTGGTTACAGAGATGGGAGACGTGGTTACAGAGATGGGGACGTGGTTACAGAGATGGGGACGTGGGTTACAGAGATTGGGCGTGGTTACAGAGATGGGGCGTGGTTTACAGAGATGGGGACGTGGTTACAGAGATGGGGACGTGGTTACAGAGATGGGGCGTGGTTACAGAGATGGGGCGGTGTTACAGAGATGGGCGTGGTTACAGAGATGGGGCGTGGTTACAGTGATGGGGACGTGGTTAGTAGATGGGACGTGGTTACAGAGATGGGGCGTGGTTACAGAGATGGGACGTGGTTACAGAGATGGGACGTGGTTAGAGAGATGGGGCGTGGTTACAGAGATGGGACGTGGTTACAGAGATGGGGGCTTGGTTACAGGATGGGGACGTGGTTACAGAGATGGGGACGTGGTTAGCAGAGATGGGGCGTGGTTACAGAGATGGGACGTGGTTACAGAGATGGGGCGTGGTTACAGAGATGGGGGCGTGTTAGAGAGATGGGCCGTGGTTAGAGAGATGGGACGTGTTTACATAGATGGGGCGTGGTTACAGAGATGGGGCGTGGTTACAGAGATGAGACGTGTTAGCAGAGATGGGACGTGGTTACAGAGATGACGGTGGTTTAGAGAGATGGGGACGTGGTTACAGAGATGGGTCGTGGTTACAGAGATGGGGCGTGGTTACAGAGATGGGGCGTGGTTAGAGAGATGGGGCGTGGTTACAGAGATGGGGCGTGGTTACAGAGATGGGGCGTGGTTACAGAGAGTGGCGTGTGGTTACAGAGATGGGACGTGGTTTAAGAGATGGGCGTGGTACAGAGATGGGGCGTGGTTACAGAGATGGGGCGTGGTTACAGAGATGGGGCGTGGTTACAGAGATGGGACGTGGTTACAGAGATGGGCGTGGTTACAGAGATGGGGCGTGGTTACAGAGATGGGGCGTGGTTACAGAGATGGGGCGTGGTTACAGAGATGGGGCGTGGTTACAGAGATGAGACTTGGTTACAGAGATGGGACGTGGTAAGAGAGATGGGACGTGGTTGCAGAGATGGGGCGTGGTTAGATAGATGGGGCGTGGTTACAGAGATGGGGCGTGTTTACAGAGATGGGGCGTGGTTACAGAGATGGGGCGTGTTTACAGAGATGAGACGTGGTTACAGAGATGGGGCGTGGTTACAGAGATGGGGCGTGGTTACAGAGATGGGACGTGGTTACAGAGATGGGACGTGGTTACAGAGATGGGCGTGGTTACAGAGATGGGACGTGGTTACAGAGATGGGGCGTGGTTACAGAGATGGGCGTGGTTACAGAGATGGGCGTGGTTACAGAGATGGGACGTGGTTACAGAGATGGGGCGTGGTTACAGAGATGGGGCGTGGTTACAGAGATGGGCGTGGTTAGAGGGTGGGCGTGGTTACAGAGATGGGGCGTGGTTACAGAGATGGGGCGTGTTACAGAGATGGGCGTGGTTACAGAGATGGGGCGTGGTTACAGAGATGGGACGTGGTTACAGAGATGGGGCGTGGTTACAGAGATGGGCGTGGTTACAGAGATGGGGCGTGGTTACAGAGATGGGGCGTGGTTACAGAGATGGGGCGTGGTTACAGAGATGGGCGTGGTTACAGAGATGGGGCGTGGTTACAGAGATGGGACGTGGTTACAGAGATGGGACGTGGTTACAGAGATGGGGGTGGAGATGGGGTGGGGCGTGGTTACAGAGATGGGGCGTGGTTACAGAGATGGGCGTGGTTACAGAGATGGGGCGTGGTTACAGAGATGGGCGTGGTTACAGAGATGGGGCGTGGTTACAGAGATGGGACGTGGTTACAGAGATGGGGCGTGGTTACAGAGATGGGACGTGGTTACAGAGATGGGAGCAGAGATGGGGCGTGGTTACAGAGATGGGCGTGGTTACAGAGATGGGGCGGGGATGGGTGCGTGGTTACAGAGATGGGACGTGGTTACAGAGATGGGGCGTGGTTACAGAGATGGGGCGTGGTTACAGAGATGGGACGTGGTTACAGAGATGGGGCGTGGTTACAGAGATGGGACGTGGTTAGAGAGATGGGACGTGGTTACAGAGATGGGACGTGGTTACAGAGATGGGGCGTGGTTACAGAGATGGGGCGTGGTTACAGAGATGGGACTTGGTTTCAGAGATGGGGCGTGGTTACAGAGATGGGACGTGGTTACAGAGATGGGACGTGGTTACAGAGATGGGGCGTGGTTACAGAGATGGGGCGTGGTTACAGAGATGGGGCGTGGTTACAGAGATGGGACGTGGTTACAGAGATGGGACGTGGTTACAGAGATGGGGCGTGGTTACAGAGATGGGGCGTGGTTACAGAGATGGGGCGTGGTTACAGAGATGGGGCGTGGTTACAGAGATGGGACGTGGTTACAGAGATGGGGCGTGGTTACAGAGATGGGGCGTGGTTACAGAGATGGGACGTGGTTACAGAGATGGGGCGTGGTTACAGAGATGGGGCGTGGTTACAGAGATGGGGCGTGGTTACAGAGATGGGGCGTGGTTACAGAGATGGGGCGTGGTACAGAGATGGGACGTGGTTACAGAGATGAGACGTGGTTACAGAGATGGGGCGTGGTTACAGAGATGGGACGTGGTTACAGAGATGGGGCGTGGTTACAGAGATGGGGCGTGGTTACAGAGATGGGGCGTGGTTACAGAGATGGGACGTGGTTACAGAGATGGGCGTGGTTACAGAGATGGGGCGTGGTTACAGAGATGGGGCGTGGTTACAGAGATGGGGCGTGGTTACAGAGATGGGGCGTGGTTACAGAGATGGGCGTGGTTACAGAGATGGGGCGTGGTTACAGAGATGGGCGTGGTTACAGAGATGGGACGTGGTTACAGAGATGGGGCGTGGTTACAGAGATGGGCGTGGTTACAGAGATGGGGGGGTTGGTTACAGATGGGGCGTGGTTACAGAGATGGGGCGTGGTTGCAGAGATGGGGCGTGGTTACAGAGATGTGGCGTGGTTACAGAGATGTTGCGTGGTTACAGTGATGGGGCGTTGTTACAGAGATGGGGCGTGGTTACAGAGATGGGGCGTGGTTACAGAGATGGGGCGTGGTTACAGAGATGGGGCGTGGTTACAGAGATGGGGCGTGGTTACAGAGATGGGGCGTGGTTACAGAGATGGGGCGTGGTTACAGAGATGGGGCGTGGTTACAGAGATGGGACGTGGTTACAGAGATGGGGCGTGGTTACAGAGATGGGGCGTGGTTACAGAGATGGGGCGTGGTTACAGAGATGGGCGTGTTTACAGAGATGGGGTGGTGGGAGATGGGGGCGTGGTTACAGAGATGGGACGTGGTTGAGATGGGCGTGGTTACAGAGATGGGGCGTGGTTACAGAGATTGGGCGTGGTTACAGAGATGGGCGTGGTTACAGAGATGGGACGTGGTTACAGAGATGGGACGTGGTTACAGAGATGGGGCGTGGGTACAGAGATGGGACGTGGTTACAGAGATGGGGCGTGGTTACAGAGATGGGGCGTGGTTACAGAGATGGGCGTGGTTACAGAGATGGGACGTGGTTACAGAGATGGGACGTGGTTACAGAGATGGGCGTGGTTACAGAGATGGGGCGTGGTTACAGAGATGGGGCGTGGTTACAGAGATGAGACGTGGTTACAGAGATGGGACGTGGTTACAGAGATGGGCGTGGTTACAGAGATGGGACGTGGTTACAGAGATGGGACGTGGTTACAGAAATGGGGCGTGGTTACAGAGGTGGGACATGGTTACAGAGATGGGAGTGGTTACAGAGATGGGACGTGGTTACAGAGATGGGGCGTGGTTACAGAGATGGGCGTGGTTACAGAGATGGGGCGTGGTTACAGAGATGGGGCGTGGTTACAGAGATGGGGCGTGGTTACAGAGATGGGGCGTGGTTACAGAGATGGGGCGTGGTTACAGAGATGGGCGTGGTTACAGAGATGGGGCGTGGTTACAGAGATGGGCGTGGTTACAGAGATGGGACGTGGTTACAGAGATGGGGCGTGGTTACAGAGATGGGCGTGGTTACAGAGATGGGCGTGGTTACAGAGATGGGGCGTGGTTACAGAGATGGGGCGTGGTTACAGAGATGGGGCGTGGTTACAGAGATGGGGCGTGGTTACAGAGATGGGGCGTGGTTACAGAGATGGGCGTGGTTACAGAGATGGGCGTGGTTACAGAGATGGGACGTGGTTACAGAGATGGGGCGTGGTTACAGAGATGGGCGTGGTTACAGAGATGGGGCGTGGTTACAGAGATGGGGCGTGGTTACAGAGATGGGGCGTGGTTACAGAGATGGGGCGTGGTTACAGAGATGGGACGTGGTTACAGAGATGGGGCGTGGTTACAGAGATGGGGCGTGGTTACAGAGATGGGGCGTGGTTACAGAGATGGGGCGTGGTTACAGAGATGGGGCGTGGTTACAGAGATGGGGCGTGGTTACAGAGATGGGGCGTGGTTACAGAGATGGGGCGTGGTTACAGAGATGGGGCGTGGTTACAGAGATGGGCGTGGTTACAGAGATGGGGCGTGGTTACAGAGATGGGCGTGGTTACAGAGATGGGGCGTGGTTACAGAGATGGGCGTGGTTACAGAGATGGGGCGTGGTTACAGAGATGGGGCGTGGTTACAGAGATGGGGCGTGGTTACAGAGATGGGGCGTGGTTACAGAGATGGGGCGTGGTTACAGAGATGGGCGTGTTTACAGAGATGGGCGTGGTTACAGAGATGGGGCGTGGTTACAGAGATGGGGCGTGGTTACAGAGATGGGGCGTGGTTACAGAGATGGGGCGTGGTTACAGAGATGGGGCGTGGTTACAGAGATGGGGCGTGGTTACAGAGATGGGCGTGGTTACAGAGATGGGGCGTGGTTACAGAGATGGGACGTGGTTACAGAGATGGGGCGTGGTTACAGAGATGGGGCGTGGTTACAGAGATGGGGCGTGGTTACAGAGATGGGGCGTGGTTACAGAGATGGGCGTGGTTACAGAGATGGGGCGTGGTTACAGAGATGGGCGTGGTTACAGAGATGGGGCGTGGTTACAGAGATGGGGCGTGGTTACAGAGATGGGGCGTGGTTACAGAGATGGGACGTGGTTACAGAGATGGGGCGTGGTTACAGAGATGGGGCGTGGTTACAGAGATGGGGCGTGGTTACAGAGATGGGGCGTGGTTACAGAGATGGGGCGTGGTTACAGAGATGGGGCGTGGTTACAGAGATGGGGCGTGGTTACAGAGATGGGGCGTGGTTAGAGAGATGGGACGTGGTTACAGAGATGGGGCGTGGTTACAGAGATGTGGCGTGGTTACAGAGATGGGGCGTGGTTACAGAGATGGGGCGTGGTTACAGAGATGGGGCGTGGTTACAGAGATGGGGCGTGGTTACAGAGATGGGGCGTGGTTACAGAGATGGGACGTGGTTACAGAGATGGGCGTGGTTACAGAGATGGGGCGTGGTTACAGAGATGGGGCGTGGTTACAGAGATGCGTGGTTACAGAGATGAGGGGCGTGGTTACAGAGATGGGGCGTGGTTACAGAGATGGGGCGTGGTTACAGAGATGGGGCGTGGTTACAGAGATGGGCGTGGTTACAGAGATGGGGCGTGGTTACAGAGATGGGGCGTGGTTACAGAGATGGGCGTGGTTACAGAGATGGGGCGTGGTTACAGAGATGGGGCGTGGTTACAGAGATGGGGCGTGGTTACAGAGATGGGGCGTGGTTACAGAGATGGGGCGTGGTTACAGAGATGGGGCGTGGTTACAGAGATGGGGCGTGGTTACAGAGATGGGGCGTGGTTACAGAGATGGGGCGTGGTTACAGAGATGGGCGTGGTTACAGAGATGGGGCGTGGTTACAGAGATGGGGCGTGGTTACAGAGATGGGGCGTGGTTACAGAGATGGGGCGTGGTTACAGAGATGGGCGTGGTTACAGAGATGGGGCGTGGTTACAGAGATGGGGCGTGGTTACAGAGATGGGGCGTGGTTACAGAGATGGGCGTGGTTACAGAGATGGGGCGTGGTTACAGAGATGGGCGTGGTTACAGAGATGGGGCGTGGTTACAGAGATGGGGCGTGGTTACAGAGATGGGGCGTGGTTACAGAGATGGGGCGTGGTTACAGAGATGGGGCGTGGTTACAGAGATGGGCGTGGTTACAGAGATGGGGCGTGGTTACAGAGATGGGGCGTGGTTACAGAGATGGGGCGTGGTTACAGAGATGGGGCGTGGTTACAGAGATGGGGCGTGGTTACAGAGATGGGCGTGGTTACAGAGATGGGGCGTGGTTACAGAGATGGGCGTGGTTACAGAGATGGGCGTGGTTACAGAGATGGGGCGTGGTTACAGAGATGGGGCGTGGTTACAGAGATGGGGCGTGGTTACAGAGATGGGACGTGGTTACAGAGATGGGGCGTGGTTACAGAGATGGGGCGTGGTTACAGAGATGGGGCGTGGTTACAGAGATGGGGCGTGGTTACAGAGATGGGGCGTGGTTACAGAGATGGGGCGTGGTTACAGAGATGGGGCGTGGTTACAGAGATGGGGCGTGGTTACAGAGATGGGGCGTGGTTACAGAGATGGGGCGTGGTTACAGAGATGGGCGTGGTTACAGAGATGGGACGTGGTTACAGAGATGGGCGTGGTTACAGAGATGGGCGTGGTTACAGAGATGGGGCGTGGTTACAGAGATGGGGCGTGGTTACAGAGATGGGGCGTGGTTACAGAGATGGGGCGTGGTTACAGAGATGGGGCGTGGTTACAGAGATGGGGCGTGGTTACAGAGATGGGGCGTGGTTACAGAGATGGGGCGTGGTTACAGAGATGGGGCGTGGTTACAGAGATGGGGCGTGGTTACAGAGATGGGGCGTGGTTACAGAGATGGGGCGTGGTTACAGAGATGGGGCGTGGTTACAGAGATGGGGCGTGGTTACAGAGATGGGGCGTGGTTACAGAGATGGGCGTGGTTACAGAGATGGGGCGTGGTTACAGAGATGGGGCGTGGTTACAGAGATGGGCGTGGTTACAGAGATGGGGCGTGGTTACAGAGATGGGGCGTGGTTACAGAGATGGGGCGTGGTTACAGAGATGGGGCGTGGTTACAGAGATGGGGCGTGGTTACAGAGATGGGGCGTGGTTACAGAGATGGGCGTGGTTACAGAGATGGGGCGTGGTTACAGAGATGGGCGTGGTTACAGAGATGGGGCGTGGTTACAGAGATGGGGCGTGGTTACAGAGATGGGGCGTGGTTACAGAGATGGGGCGTGGTTACAGAGATGGGGCGTGGTTACAGAGATGGGGCGTGGTTACAGAGATGGGGCGTGGTTACAGAGATGGGGCGTGGTTACAGAGATGGGGCGTGGTTACAGAGATGGGGCGTGGTTACAGAGATGGGGCGTGGTTACAGAGATGGGGCGTGGTTACAGAGATGGGGCGTGGTTACAGAGATGGGGCGTGGTTACAGAGATGGGGCGTGGTTACAGAGATGGGGCGTGGTTACAGAGATGGGGCGTGGTTACAGAGATGGGGCGTGGTTACAGAGATGGGCGTGGTTACAGAGATGGGGCGTGGTTACAGAGATGGGGCGTGGTTACAGAGATGGGGCGTGGTTACAGAGATGGGGCGTGGTTACAGAGATGGGGTGGTTACAGAGATAGGACGTGGTTACAGAGATAGGACGTGGTTACAGAGATGTGGCGTGGTTAAGGAGATGGGGCGTGGTTACAGAGATGGGCGTGGTTACAGAGATGTGGCGTGGTTACAGGGATGGGGCGTGGTTACAGCGATGGGGCGTGGTTACAGAGATGGGGCGTGGTTACAGAGATGGGGCGTGGTTACAGAGATGGGCGTGGTTACAGAGATGGGGCGTGGTTACAGAGATGGGGCGTGGTTACAGAGATGGGGCGTGGTTACAGAGATGGGGCGTGGTTAAGGAGATGGGGCGTGGTTACAGAGATGGGCGTGGTTACAGAGATGTGGCGTGGTTACAGGGATGGGGCGTGGTTACAGCGATGGGGCGTGGTTACAGAGATGGGGCGTGGTTACAGGGATGGGACGTGGTTACAGAGATGGGGCGTGGTTACAGAGATGGGGCGTGGTTACAGAGATGGGACCTGGTTACAGTGATGGGGCGTGATTACAGAGAGGGGACGTGGTTACAGAGATGGGGCGTGGTTACAGAGATGGGACGTGATTACAGAGATGGGGCGTGGTTACAGAGAATGGACGTGGTTACAGAGATGGGACGTGGTTACAGAGATGGGACCTGGTTACAGTGATGGGGCGTGGTTACAGAGATGGGCGTGGTTACAGAGATGGGCGTGGTTACAGAGATGGGGCGTGGTTACAGAGATGGGGCGTGGTTACAGAGATGGGGCGTGGTTACAGAGATGGGCGTGGTTACAGAGATGGGGCGTGGTTACAGAGATGGGGCGTGGTTACAGAGATGGGGCGTGGTTACAGAGATGGGGCGTGGTTACAGAGATGGGGCGTGGTTACAGAGATGGGGCGTGGTTACAGAGATGGGGCGTGGTTACAGAGATGGGGCGTGGTTACAGAGATGGGGCGTGGTTACAGAGATGGGGCGTGGTTACAGAGATGGGGCGTGGTTACAGAGATGGGCGTGGTTACAGAGATGGGGCGTGGTTACAGAGATGGGGCGTGGTTACAGAGATGGGGCGTGGTTACAGAGATGGGGCGTGGTTACAGAGATGGGGCGTGGTTACAGAGATGGGGCGTGGTTACAGAGATGGGGCGTGGTTACAGAGATGGGCGTGGTTACAGAGATGGGGCGTGGTTACAGAGATGGGGTGGTTACAGAGATGGGGCGTGGTTACAGAGATGGGGCGTGGTTACAGAGATGGGGCGTGGTTACAGAGATGGGGCGTGGTTACAGAGATGGGGCGTGGTTACAGAGATGGGGCGTGGTTACAGAGATGGGGCGTGGTTACAGAGATGGGGCGTGGTTACAGAGATGGGCGTGGTTACAGAGATGGGGCGTGGTTACAGAGATGGGGCGTGGTTACAGAGATGGGGCGTGGTTACAGAGATGGGGCGTGGTTACAGAGATGGGGCGTGGTTACAGAGATGGGGCGTGGTTACAGAGATGGGGCGTGGTTACAGAGATGGGGCGTGGTTACAGAGATGGGGCGTGGTTACAGAGATGGGGCGTGGTTACAGAGATGGGGCGTGGTTACAGAGATGGGGCGTGGTTACAGAGATGGGGCGTGGTTACAGAGATGGGGCGTGGTTACAGAGATGGGGCGTGGTTACAGAGATGGGGCGTGGTTACAGAGATGGGGCGTGGTTACAGAGATGGGGCGTGGTTACAGAGATGGGGCGTGGTTACAGAGATGGGGCGTGGTTACAGAGATGGGGCGTGGTTACAGAGATGGGGCGTGGTTACAGAGATGGGGCGTGGTTACAGAGATGGGCGTGGTTACAGAGATGGGGCGTGGTTACAGAGATGGGGCGTGGTTACAGAGATGGGGCGTGGTTACAGAGATGGGGCGTGGTTACAGAGATGGGGCGTGGTTACAGAGATGGGCGTGGTTACAGAGATGGGGCGTGGTTACAGAGATGGGGCGTGGTTACAGAGATGGGGCGTGGTTACAGAGATGGGGCGTGGTTACAGAGATGGGGCGTGGTTACAGAGATGGGGCGTGGTTACAGAGATGGGGCGTGGTTACAGAGATGGGGCGTGGTTACAGAGATGGGGCGTGGTTACAGAGATGGGGCGTGGTTACAGAGATGGGGCGTGGTTACAGAGATGGGGCGTGGTTACAGAGATGGGGCGTGGTTACAGAGATGGGGCGTGGTTACAGAGATGGGGCGTGGTTACAGAGATGGGGCGTGGTTACAGAGATGGGGCGTGGTTACAGAGATGGGGCGTGGTTACAGAGATGGGCGTGGTTACAGAGATGGGGCGTGGTTACAGAGATGGGCGTGGTTACAGAGATGGGGCGTGGTTACAGAGATGGGGCGTGGTTACAGAGATGGGGCGTGGTTACAGAGATGGGGCGTGGTTACAGAGATGGGGCGTGGTTACAGAGATGGGGCGTGGTTACAGAGATGGGGCGTGGTTACAGAGATGGGGCGTGGTTACAGAGATGGGGCGTGGTTACAGAGATGGGGCGTGGTTACAGAGATGGGGCGTGGTTACAGAGATGGGGCGTGGTTACAGAGATGGGGCGTGGTTACAGAGATGGGGCGTGGTTACAGAGATGGGGCGTGGTTACAGAGATGGGGCGTGGTTACAGAGATGGGGCGTGGTTACAGAGATGGGGCGTGGTTACAGAGATGGGGCGTGGTTACAGAGATGGGGCGTGGTTACAGAGATGGGGCGTGGTTACAGAGATGGGGCGTGGTTACAGAGATGGGGCGTGGTTACAGAGATGGGGCGTGGTTACAGAGATGGGGCGTGGTTACAGAGATGGGGCGTGGTTACAGAGATGGGGCGTGGTTACAGAGATGGGCGTGGTTACAGAGATGGGGCGTGGTTACAGAGATGGGGCGTGGTTACAGAGATGGGGCGTGGTTACAGAGATGGGGCGTGGTTACAGAGATGGGGCGTGGTTACAGAGATGGGGCGTGGTTACAGAGATGGGGCGTGGTTACAGAGATGGGGCGTGGTTACAGAGATGGGCGTGGTTACAGAGATGGGGCGTGGTTACAGAGATGGGCGTGGTTACAGAGATGGGGCGTGGTTACAGAGATGGGGCGTGGTTACAGAGATGGGGCGTGGTTACAGAGATGGGGCGTGGTTACAGAGATGGGGCGTGGTTACAGAGATGGGGCGTGGTTACAGAGATGGGCGTGGTTACAGAGATGGGGCGTGGTTACAGAGATGGGGCGTGGTTACAGAGATGGGGCGTGGTTACAGAGATGGGGCGTGGTTACAGAGATGGGGCGTGGTTACAGAGATGGGCGTGGTTACAGAGATGGGGCGTGGTTACAGAGATGGGGCGTGGTTACAGAGATGGGGCGTGGTTACAGAGATGGGGCGTGGTTACAGAGATGGGGCGTGGTTACAGAGATGGGGCGTGGTTACAGAGATGGGGCGTGGTTACAGAGATGGGGCGTGGTTACAGAGATGGGGCGTGGTTACAGAGATGGGGCGTGGTTACAGAGATGGGGCGTGGTTACAGAGATGGGGCGTGGTTACAGAGATGGGGCGTGGTTACAGAGATGGGGCGTGGTTACAGAGATGGGGCGTGGTTACAGAGATGGGGCGTGGTTACAGAGATGGGGCGTGGTTACAGAGATGGGGCGTGGTTACAGAGATGGGGCGTGGTTACAGAGATGGGGCGTGGTTACAGAGATGGGGCGTGGTTACAGAGATGGGGCGTGGTTACAGAGATGGGGCGTGGTTACAGAGATGGGCGTGGTTACAGAGATGGGGCGTGGTTACAGAGATGGGGCGTGGTTACAGAGATGGGGCGTGGTTACAGAGATGGGGCGTGGTTACAGAGATGGGGCGTGGTTACAGAGATGGGCGTGGTTACAGAGATGGGGCGTGGTTACAGAGATGGGGCGTGGTTACAGAGATGGGGCGTGGTTACAGAGATGGGGCGTGGTTACAGAGATGGGGCGTGGTTACAGAGATGGGCGTGGTTACAGAGATGGGGCGTGGTTACAGAGATGGGCGTGGTTACAGAGATGGGGCGTGGTTACAGAGATGGGGCGTGGTTACAGAGATGGGGCGTGGTTACAGAGATGGGGCGTGGTTACAGAGATGGGGCGTGGTTACAGAGATGGGGCGTGGTTACAGAGATGGGGCGTGGTTACAGAGATGGGGCGTGGTTACAGAGATGGGGCGTGGTTACAGAGATGGGGCGTGGTTACAGAGATGGGGCGTGGTTACAGAGATGGGGCGTGGTTACAGAGATGGGGCGTGGTTACAGAGATGGGGCGTGGTTACAGAGATGGGGCGTGGTTACAGAGATGGGGCGTGGTTACAGAGATGGGGCGTGGTTACAGAGATGGGGCGTGGTTACAGAGATGGGGCGTGGTTACAGAGATGGGGCGTGGTTACAGAGATGGGGCGTGGTTACAGAGATGGGGCGTGGTTAGAGAGATGGGTCGTGATTACAGAGATGGGGCGTGGTTACAGAGATGGGACGTGGTTACAGAGATGGGGCGTGGTTACAGAGATGGGGCGTGGTTACAGAGATGGGGCGTGTTACAGAGATGGGGCGTGGTTACAGAGATGGGGCGTGGTTACAGAGATGGGGCGTGGTTACAGAGATGGGGCGTGGTTACAGAGATGGGGCGTGGTTACAGAGATGGGGCTTGGTTACAGAGATGGGGCGTGGTTACAGAGATGGGGCGTGGTTACAGAGATGGGGCGTGGTTACAGAGATGGGGCGTGGTTACAGAGATGGGGCGTGGTTACAGAGATGGGCGTGGTTACAGAGATGGGGCGTGGTTACAGAGATGGGGCGTGGTTACAGAGATGGGGCGTGGTTACAGAGATGGGGCGTGGTTACAGAGATGGGGCGTGGTTACAGAGATGGGGCGTGGTTACAGAGATGGGGCGTGGTTACAGAGATGGGGCGTGGTTACAGAGATGGGGCGTGGTTACAGAGATGGGGCGTGGTTACAGAGATGGGGCGTGGTTACAGAGATGGGGCGTGGTTACAGAGATGGGGCGTGGTTACAGAGATGGGGCGTGGTTACAGAGATGGGGCGTGGTTACAGAGATGGGGCGTGGTTACAGAGATGGGGCGTGGTTACAGAGATGGGGCGTGGTTACAGAGATGGGGCGTGGTTACAGAGATGGGGCGTGGTTACAGAGATGGGGCGTGGTTACAGAGATGGGGCGTGGTTACAGAGATGGGGCGTGGTTACAGAGATGGGGCGTGGTTACAGAGATGGGGCGTGGTTACAGAGATGGGGCGTGGTTACAGAGATGGGGCGTGGTTACAGAGATGGGGCGTGGTTACAGAGATGGGGCGTGGTTACAGAGATGGGCGTGGTTACAGAGATGGGGCGTGGTTACAGAGATGGGCGTGGTTACAGAGATGGGGCGTGGTTACAGAGATGGGGCGTGGTTACAGAGATGGGGCGTGGTTACAGAGATGGGGCGTGGTTACAGAGATGGGGCGTGGTTACAGAGATGGGGCGTGGTTACAGAGATGGGGTGGTTACAGAGATGGGGCGTGGTTACAGAGATGGGGCGTGGTTACAGAGATGGGGCGTGGTTACAGAGATGGGGCGTGGTTACAGAGATGGGGCGTGGTTACAGAGATGGGGCGTGGTTACAGAGATGGGCGTGGTTACAGAGATGGGGCGTGGTTACAGAGATGGGGCGTGGTTACAGAGATGGGGCGTGGTTACAGAGATGGGGCGTGGTTACAGAGATGGGGCGTGGTTACAGAGATGGGGCGTGGTTACAGAGATGGGGCGTGGTTACAGAGATGGGGCGTGGTTACAGAGATGGGGCGTGGTTACAGAGATGGGGCGTGGTTACAGAGATGGGGCGTGGTTACAGAGATGGGGCGTGGTTACAGAGATGGGGCGTGGTTACAGAGATAGGACGTGGTTACAGAGATAGGACGTGGTTACAGAGATGTGGCGTGGTTAAGGAGATGGGGCGTGGTTACAGAGATGGGCGTGGTTACAGAGATGTGGCGTGGTTACAGGGATGGGGCGTGGTTACAGCGATGGGGCGTGGTTACAGAGATGGGGCGTGGTTACAGAGATGGGGCGTGGTTACAGAGATGGGGCGTGGTTACAGAGATGGGGCGTGGTTACAGAGATGGGCGTGGTTACAGAGATGGGGCGTGGTTACAGAGATGGGGCGTGGTTACAGAGATGGGGCGTGGTTACAGAGATGGGGCGTGGTTACAGAGATGGGGCGTGGTTACAGAGATGGGCGTGGTTACAGAGATGGGGCGTGGTTACAGAGATGGGCGTGGTTACAGAGATGGGCGTGGTTACAGAGATGGGGCGTGGTTACAGAGATGGGGCGTGGTTACAGAGATGGGGCGTGGTTACAGAGATGGGGCGTGGTTACAGAGATGGGGCGTGGTTACAGAGATGGGGCGTGGTTACAGAGATGGGGCGTGGTTACAGAGATGGGGCGTGGTTACAGAGATGGGGCGTGGTTACAGAGATGGGGCGTGGTTACAGAGATGGGGCGTGGTTACAGAGATGGGGCGTGGTTACAGAGATGGGGCGTGGTTACAGAGATGGGGCGTGGTTACAGAGATGGGCGTGGTTACAGAGATGGGGCGTGGTTACAGAGATGGGGCGTGGTTACAGAGATGGGGCGTGGTTACAGAGATGGGGCGTGGTTACAGAGATGGGGCGTGGTTACAGAGATGGGGCGTGGTTACAGAGATGGGGCGTGGTTACAGAGATGGGGCGTGGTTACAGAGATGGGGCGTGGTTACAGAGATGGGGCGTGGTTACAGAGATGGGGCGTGGTTACAGAGATGGGGCGTGGTTACAGAGATGGGGCGTGGTTACAGAGATGGGGCGTGGTTACAGAGATGGGGCGTGGTTACAGAGATGGGGCGTGGTTACAGAGATGGGGCGTGGTTACAGAGATGGGGCGTGGTTACAGAGATGGGGCGTGGTTACAGAGATGGGGCGTGGTTACAGAGATGGGGCGTGGTTACAGAGATGGGGCGTGGTTACAGAGATGGGGCGTGGTTACAGAGATGGGGCGTGGTTACAGAGATGGGGCGTGGTTACAGAGATGGGGCGTGGTTACAGAGATGGGGCGTGGTTACAGAGATGGGGCGTGGTTACAGAGATGGGGCGTGGTTACAGAGATGGGGCGTGGTTACAGAGATGGGGCGTGGTTACAGAGATGGGGCGTGGTTACAGAGATGGGGCGTGGTTACAGAGATGGGGCGTGGTTACAGAGATGGGGCGTGGTTACAGAGATGGGGCGTGGTTACAGAGATGGGGCGTGGTTACAGAGATGGGGCGTGGTTACAGAGATGGGGCGTGGTTACAGAGATGGGGCGTGGTTACAGAGATGGGGCGTGGTTACAGAGATGGGGCGTGGTTACAGAGATGGGCGTGGTTACAGAGATGGGGCGTGGTTACAGAGATGGGGCGTGGTTACAGAGATGGGGCGTGGTTACAGAGATGGGGCGTGGTTACAGAGATGGGGCGTGGTTACAGAGATGGGGCGTGGTTACAGAGATGGGGCGTGGTTACAGAGATGGGGCGTGGTTACAGAGATGGGGCGTGGTTACAGAGATGGGGCGTGGTTACAGAGATGGGGCGTGGTTACAGAGATGGGGCGTGGTTACAGAGATGGGGCGTGGTTACAGAGATGGGGCGTGGTTACAGAGATGGGGCGTGGTTACAGAGATGGGCGTGGTTACAGAGATGGGGCGTGGTTACAGAGATGGGGCGTGGTTACAGAGATGGGGCGTGGTTACAGAGATGGGGCGTGGTTACAGAGATGGGGCGTGGTTACAGAGATGGGGCGTGGTTACAGAGATGGGGCGTGGTTACAGAGATGGGACGTGGTTACAGAGATGGGGCGTGGTTACAGAGATGGGGCGTGGTTACAGAGATGGGGCGTGGTTACAGAGATGGGGCGTGGTTACAGAGATGGGGCGTGGTTACAGAGATGGGGCGTGGTTACAGAGATGGGGCGTGGTTACAGAGATGGGGCGTGGTTACAGAGATGGGGCGTGGTTACAGAGATGGGGCGTGGTTACAGAGATGGGGCGTGGTTACAGAGATGGGGCGTGGTTACAGAGATGGGGCGTGGTTACAGAGATGGGGCGTGGTTACAGAGATGGGGCGTGGTTACAGAGATGGGGCGTGGTTACAGAGATGGGGCGTGGTTACAGAGATGGGGCGTGGTTACAGAGATGGGGCGTGGTTACAGAGATGGGGCGTGGTTACAGAGATGGGGCGTGGTTACAGAGATGGGGCGTGGTTACAGAGATGGGGCGTGGTTACAGAGATGGGGCGTGGTTACAGAGATGGGGCGTGGTTACAGAGATGGGGCGTGGTTACAGAGATGGGGCGTGGTTACAGAGATGGGGCGTGGTTACAGAGATGGGGCGTGGTTACAGAGATGGGGCGTGGTTACAGAGATGGGGCGTGGTTACAGAGATGGGGCGTGGTTACAGAGATGGGGCGTGGTTACAGAGATGGGGCGTGGTTACAGAGATGGGGCGTGGTTACAGAGATGGGGCGTGGTTACAGAGATGGGGCGTGGTTACAGAGATGGGGCGTGGTTACAGAGATGGGGCGTGGTTACAGAGATGGGGCGTGGTTACAGAGATGGGGCGTGGTTACAGAGATGGGGCGTGGTTACAGAGATGGGGCGTGGTTACAGAGATGGGGCGTGGTTACAGAGATGGGGCGTGGTTACAGAGATGGGGCGTGGTTACAGAGATGGGGCGTGGTTACAGAGATGGGGCGTGGTTACAGAGATGGGGCGTGGTTACAGAGATGGGGCGTGGTTACAGAGATGGGGCGTGGTTACAGAGATGGGGCGTGGTTACAGAGATGGGGCGTGGTTACAGAGATGGGGCGTGGTTACAGAGATGGGGCGTGGTTACAGAGATGGGGCGTGGTTACAGAGATGGGGCGTGGTTACAGAGATGGGGCGTGGTTACAGAGATGGGGCGTGGTTACAGAGATGGGGCGTGGTTACAGAGATGGGGCGTGGTTACAGAGATGGGGCGTGGTTACAGAGATGGGGCGTGGTTACAGAGATGGGGCGTGGTTACAGAGATGGGGCGTGGTTACAGAGATGGGGCGTGGTTACAGAGATGGGGCGTGGTTACAGAGATGGGGCGTGGTTACAGAGATGGGGCGTGGTTACAGAGATGGGGCGTGGTTACAGAGATGGGGCGTGGTTACAGAGATGGGGCGTGGTTACAGAGATGGGGCGTGGTTACAGAGATGGGGCGTGGTTACAGAGATGGGGCGTGGTTACAGAGATGGGGCGTGGTTACAGAGATGGGGCGTGGTTACAGAGATGGGGCGTGGTTACAGAGATGGGGCGTGGTTACAGAGATGGGCGTGGTTACAGAGATGGGGCGTGGTTACAGAGATGGGGCGTGGTTACAGAGATGGGGCGTGGTTACAGAGATGGGGCGTGGTTACAGAGATGGGGCGTGGTTACAGAGATGGGGCGTGGTTACAGAGATGGGGCGTGGTTACAGAGATGGGGCGTGGTTACAGAGATGGGGCGTGGTTACAGAGATGGGGCGTGGTTACAGAGATGGGGCGTGGTTACAGAGATGGGGCGTGGTTACAGAGATGGGGCGTGGTTACAGAGATGGGGCGTGGTTACAGAGATGGGGCGTGGTTACAGAGATGGGGCGTGGTTACAGAGATGGGGCGTGGTTACAGAGATGGGGCGTGGTTACAGAGATGGGGCGTGGTTACAGAGATGGGGCGTGGTTACAGAGATGGGCGTGGTTACAGAGATGGGGCGTGGTTACAGAGATGGGGCGTGGTTACAGAGATGGGGCGTGGTTACAGAGATGGGGCGTGGTTACAGAGATGGGGCGTGGTTACAGAGATGGGGCGTGGTTACAGAGATGGGGCGTGGTTACAGAGATGGGGCGTGGTTACAGAGATGGGGCGTGGTTACAGAGATGGGGCGTGGTTACAGAGATGGGGCGTGGTTACAGAGATGGGGCGTGGTTACAGAGATGGGGCGTGGTTACAGAGATGGGGCGTGGTTACAGAGATGGGGCGTGGTTACAGAGATGGGGCGTGGTTACAGAGATGGGGCGTGGTTACAGAGATGGGGCGTGGTTACAGAGATGGGGCGTGGTTACAGAGATGGGGCGTGGTTACAGAGATGGGGCGTGGTTACAGAGATGGGGCGTGGTTACAGAGATGGGGCGTGGTTACAGAGATGGGGCGTGGTTACAGAGATGGGGCGTGGTTACAGAGATGGGGCGTGGTTACAGAGATGGGGCGTGGTTACAGAGATGGGGCGTGGTTACAGAGATGGGGCGTGGTTACAGAGATGGGGCGTGGTTACAGAGATGGGGCGTGGTTACAGAGATGGGGCGTGGTTACAGAGATGGGGCGTGGTTACAGAGATGGGGCGTGGTTACAGAGATGGGGCGTGGTTACAGAGATGGGGCGTGGTTACAGAGATGGGGCGTGGTTACAGAGATGGGGCGTGGTTACAGAGATGGGGTGGTTACAGAGATGGGGCGTGGTTACAGAGATGGGGCGTGGTTACAGAGATGGGGCGTGGTTACAGAGATGGGGCGTGGTTACAGAGATGGGGCGTGGTTACAGAGATGGGGCGTGGTTACAGAGATGGGGCGTGGTTACAGAGATGGGGCGTGGTTACAGAGATGGGGCGTGGTTACAGAGATGGGGCGTGGTTACAGAGATGGGACGTGGTTACAGAGATGGGGCGTGGTTACAGAGATGGGGCGTGGTTACAGAGATGGGGCGTGGTTACAGAGATGGGGCGTGGTTACAGAGATGGGGCGTGGTTACAGAGATGGGGCGTGGTTACAGAGATGGGGCGTGGTTACAGAGATGGGGCGTGGTTACAGAGATGGGGCGTGGTTACAGAGATGGGGCGTGGTTACAGAGATGGGGCGTGGTTACAGAGATGGGGCGTGGTTACAGAGATGGGGCGTGGTTACAGAGATGGGGCGTGGTTACAGAGATGGGGCGTGGTTACAGAGATGGGGCGTGGTTACAGAGATGGGGCGTGGTTACAGAGATGGGGCGTGGTTACAGAGATGGGGCGTGGTTACAGAGATGGGGCGTGGTTACAGAGATGGGGCGTGGTTACAGAGATGGGGCGTGGTTACAGAGATGGGGCGTGGTTACAGAGATGGGGCGTGGTTACAGAGATGGGGCGTGGTTACAGAGATGGGGCGTGGTTACAGAGATGGGGCGTGGTTACAGAGATGGGGCGTGGTTACAGAGATGGGGCGTGGTTACAGAGATGGGGCGTGGTTACAGAGATGGGGCGTGGTTACAGAGATGGGGCGTGGTTACAGAGATGGGGCGTGGTTACAGAGATGGGGCGTGGTTACAGAGATGGGGCGTGGTTACAGAGATGGGGCGTGGTTACAGAGATGGGGCGTGGTTACAGAGATGGGGCGTGGTTACAGAGATGGGGCGTGGTTACAGAGATGGGGCGTGGTTACAGAGATGGGGCGTGGTTACAGAGATGGGGCGTGGTTACAGAGATGGGGCGTGGTTACAGAGATGGGACGTGGTTACAGAGATGGGGCGTGGTTACAGAGATGGGGCGTGGTTACAGAGATGGGGCGTGGTTACAGAGATGGGGCGTGGTTACAGAGATGGGGCGTGGTTACAGAGATGGGGCGTGGTTACAGAGATGGGGCGTGGTTACAGAGATGGGGCGTGGTTACAGAGATGGGGCGTGGTTACAGAGATGGGGCGTGGTTACAGAGATGGGGCGTGGTTACAGAGATGGGGCGTGGTTACAGAGATGGGGCGTGGTTACAGAGATGGGGCGTGGTTACAGAGATGGGGCGTGGTTACAGAGATGGGGCGTGGTTACAGAGATGGGGCGTGGTTACAGAGATGGGGCGTGGTTACAGAGATGGGGCGTGGTTACAGAGATGGGGCGTGGTTACAGAGATGGGGCGTGGTTACAGAGATGGGGCGTGGTTACAGAGATGGGGCGTGGTTACAGAGATGGGCGTGGTTACAGAGATGGGGCGTGGTTACAGAGATGGGGCGTGGTTACAGAGATGGGGCGTGGTTACAGAGATGGGGCGTGGTTACAGAGATGGGGCGTGGTTACAGAGATGGGGCGTGGTTACAGAGATGGGGCGTGGTTACAGAGATGGGGCGTGGTTACAGAGATGGGGCGTGGTTACAGAGATGGGGCGTGGTTACAGAGATGGGGCGTGGTTACAGAGATGGGGCGTGGTTACAGAGATGGGGCGTGGTTACAGAGATGGGGCGTGGTTACAGAGATGGGGCGTGGTTACAGAGATGGGGCGTGGTTACAGAGATGGGGCGTGGTTACAGAGATGGGGCGTGGTTACAGAGATGGGGCGTGGTTACAGAGATGGGGCGTGGTTACAGAGATGGGGCGTGGTTACAGAGATGGGGCGTGGTTACAGAGATGGGGCGTGGTTACAGAGATGGGGCGTGGTTACAGAGATGGGGCGTGGTTACAGAGATGGGGCGTGGTTACAGAGATGGGGCGTGGTTACAGAGATGGGGCGTGGTTACAGAGATGGGGCGTGGTTACAGAGATGGGGCGTGGTTACAGAGATGGGGCGTGGTTACAGAGATGGGGCGTGGTTACAGAGATGGGGCGTGGTTACAGAGATGGGGCGTGGTTACAGAGATGGGGCGTGGTTACAGAGATGGGGCGTGGTTACAGAGATGGGGCGTGGTTACAGAGATGGGGCGTGGTTACAGAGATGGGGCGTGGTTACAGAGATGGGGCGTGGTTACAGAGATGGGGCGTGGTTACAGAGATGGGGCGTGGTTACAGAGATGGGGCGTGGTTACAGAGATGGGGCGTGGTTACAGAGATGGGGCGTGGTTACAGAGATGGGGCGTGGTTACAGAGATGGGGCGTGGTTACAGAGATGGGGCGTGGTTACAGAGATGGGGCGTGGTTACAGAGATGGGGCGTGGTTACAGAGATGGGGCGTGGTTACAGAGATGGGGCGTGGTTACAGAGATGGGGCGTGGTTACAGAGATGGGGCGTGGTTACAGAGATGGGGCGTGGTTACAGAGATGGGGCGTGGTTACAGAGATGGGGCGTGGTTACAGAGATGGGGCGTGGTTACAGAGATGGGGCGTGGTTACAGAGATGGGGCGTGGTTACAGAGATGGGGCGTGGTTACAGAGATGGGGCGTGGTTACAGAGATGGGGCGTGGTTACAGAGATGGGGCGTGGTTACAGAGATGGGGCGTGGTTACAGAGATGGGGCGTGGTTACAGAGATGGGGCGTGGTTACAGAGATGGGGCGTGGTTACAGAGATGGGGCGTGGTTACAGAGATGGGGCGTGGTTACAGAGATGGGGCGTGGTTACAGAGATGGGGCGTGGTTACAGAGATGGGGCGTGGTTACAGAGATGGGGCGTGGTTACAGAGATGGGGCGTGGTTACAGAGATGGGGCGTGGTTACAGAGATGGGGCGTGGTTACAGAGATGGGGCGTGGTTACAGAGATGGGGCGTGGTTACAGAGATGGGGCGTGGTTACAGAGATGGGGCGTGGTTACAGAGATGGGGCGTGGTTACAGAGATGGGGCGTGGTTACAGAGATGGGGCGTGGTTACAGAGATGGGGCGTGGTTACAGAGATGGGGCGTGGTTACAGAGATGGGGCGTGGTTACAGAGATGGGGCGTGGTTACAGAGATGGGGCGTGGTTACAGAGATGGGGCGTGGTTACAGAGATGGGGCGTGGTTACAGAGATGGGGCGTGGTTACAGAGATGGGGCGTGGTTACAGAGATGGGGCGTGGTTACAGAGATGGGGCGTGGTTACAGAGATGGGGCGTGGTTACAGAGATGGGGCGTGGTTACAGAGATGGGGCGTGGTTACAGAGATGGGGCGTGGTTACAGAGATGGGGCGTGGTTACAGAGATGGGGCGTGGTTACAGAGATGGGGCGTGGTTACAGAGATGGGGCGTGGTTACAGAGATGGGGCGTGGTTACAGAGATGGGGCGTGGTTACAGAGATGGGGCGTGGTTACAGAGATGGGGCGTGGTTACAGAGATGGGGCGTGGTTACAGAGATGGGGCGTGGTTACAGAGATGGGGCGTGGTTACAGAGATGGGGCGTGGTTACAGAGATGGGGCGTGGTTACAGAGATGGGGCGTGGTTACAGAGATGGGGCGTGGTTACAGAGATGGGGCGTGGTTACAGAGATGGGGCGTGGTTACAGAGATGGGGCGTGGTTACAGAGATGGGGCGTGGTTACAGAGATGGGGCGTGGTTACAGAGATGGGGCGTGGTTACAGAGATGGGGCGTGGTTACAGAGATGGGGCGTGGTTACAGAGATGGGGCGTGGTTACAGAGATGGGGCGTGGTTACAGAGATGGGGCGTGGTTACAGAGATGGGGCGTGGTTACAGAGATGGGGCGTGGTTACAGAGATGGGGCGTGGTTACAGAGATGGGGCGTGGTTACAGAGATGGGGCGTGGTTACAGAGATGGGGCGTGGTTACAGAGATGGGGCGTGGTTACAGAGATGGGGCGTGGTTACAGAGATGGGGCGTGGTTACAGAGATGGGGCGTGGTTACAGAGATGGGGCGTGGTTACAGAGATGGGGCGTGGTTACAGAGATGGGGCGTGGTTACAGAGATGGGGCGTGGTTACAGAGATGGGGCGTGGTTACAGAGATGGGGCGTGGTTACAGAGATGGGGCGTGGTTACAGAGATGGGGCGTGGTTACAGAGATGGGGCGTGGTTACAGAGATGGGGCGTGGTTACAGAGATGGGGCGTGGTTACAGAGATGGGGCGTGGTTACAGAGATGGGGCGTGGTTACAGAGATGGGGCGTGGTTACAGAGATGGGGCGTGGTTACAGAGATGGGGCGTGGTTACAGAGATGGGGCGTGGTTACAGAGATGGGGCGTGGTTACAGAGATGGGGCGTGGTTACAGAGATGGGGCGTGGTTACAGAGATGGGGCGTGGTTACAGAGATGGGGCGTGGTTACAGAGATGGGGCGTGGTTACAGAGATGGGGCGTGGTTACAGAGATGGGGCGTGGTTACAGAGATGGGGCGTGGTTACAGAGATGGGGCGTGGTTACAGAGATGGGGCGTGGTTACAGAGATGGGGCGTGGTTACAGAGATGGGGCGTGGTTACAGAGATGGGGCGTGGTTACAGAGATGGGGCGTGGTTACAGAGATGGGGCGTGGTTACAGAGATGGGACGTGGTTACAGAGATGGGGCGTGGTTACAGAGATGGGGCGTGGTTACAGAGATGGGGCGTGGTTACAGAGATGGGGCGTGGTTACAGAGATGGGGCGTGGTTACAGAGATGGGGCGTGGTTACAGAGATGGGGCGTGGTTACAGAGATGGGGCGTGGTTACAGAGATGGGGCGTGGTTACAGAGATGGGGCGTGGTTACAGAGATGGGGCGTGGTTACAGAGATGGGGCGTGGTTACAGAGATGGGGCGTGGTTACAGAGATGGGGCGTGGTTACAGAGATGGGGCGTGGTTACAGAGATGGGGCGTGGTTACAGAGATGGGGCGTGGTTACAGAGATGGGGCGTGGTTACAGAGATGGGGCGTGGTTACAGAGATGGGACGTGGTTACAGAGATGGGGCGTGGTTACAGAGATGGGGCGTGGTTACAGAGATGGGGCGTGGTTACAGAGATGGGGCGTGGTTACAGAGATGGGGCGTGGTTACAGAGATGGGGCGTGGTTACAGAGATGGGGCGTGGTTACAGAGATGGGGCGTGGTTACAGAGATGGGGCGTGGTTACAGAGATGGGGCGTGGTTACAGAGATGGGGCGTGGTTACAGAGATGGGGCGTGGTTACAGAGATGGGGCGTGGTTACAGAGATGGGGCGTGGTTACAGAGATGGGGCGTGGTTACAGAGATGGGGCGTGGTTACAGAGATGGGGCGTGGTTACAGAGATGGGGCGTGGTTACAGAGATGGGGCGTGGTTACAGAGATGGGGCGTGGTTACAGAGATGGGGCGTGGTTACAGAGATGGGGCGTGGTTACAGAGATGGGCGTGGTTACAGAGATGGGACGTGGTTACAGAGATGGGGCGTGGTTACAGAGATGGGACGTGGTTACAGAGATGGGGCGTGGTTACAGAGATGGGGCGTGGTTACAGAGATGGGGCGTGGTTACAGAGATGGGGCGTGGTTACAGAGATGGGGCGTGGTTACAGAGATGGGGCGTGGTTACAGAGATGGGGCGTGGTTACAGAGATGGGGCGTGGTTACAGAGATGGGGCGTGGTTACAGAGATGGGGCGTGGTTACAGAGATGGGGCGTGGTTACAGAGATGGGGCGTGGTTACAGAGATGGGGCGTGGTTACAGAGATGGGGCGTGGTTACAGAGATGGGACGTGGTTACAGAGATGGGGCGTGGTTACAGAGATGGGGCGTGGTTACAGAGATGGGGCGTGGTTACAGAGATGGGACGTGGTTACAGAGATGGGGCGTGGTTACAGAGATGGGGCGTGGTTACAGAGATGGGCGTGGTTACAGAGATGGGGCGTGGTTACAGAGATGGGACGTGGTTACAGAGATGGGGCGTGGTTACAGAGATGGGACGTGGTTACAGAGATGGGGCGTGGTTACAGAGATGGGGCGTGGTTACAGAGATGGGGCGTGGTTACAGAGATGGGGCGTGGTTACAGAGATGGGGCGTGGTTACAGAGATGGGACGTGGTTACAGAGATGGGGCGTGGTTACAGAGATGGGGCGTGGTTACAGAGATGGGGCGTGGTTACAGAGATGGGGCGTGGTTACAGAGATGGGGCGTGGTTACAGAGATGGGGCGTGGTTACAGAGATGGGGCGTGGTTACAGAGATGGGACGTGGTTACAGAGATGGGGCGTGGTTACAGAGATGGGGCGTGGTTACAGAGATGGGGCGTGGTTACAGAGATGGGGCGTGGTTACAGAGATGGGGCGTGGTTACAGAGATGGGGCGTGGTTACAGAGATGGGGCGTGGTTACAGAGATGGGGCGTGGTTACAGAGATGGGGCGTGGTTACAGAGATGGGGCGTGGTTACAGAGATGGGGCGTGGTTACAGAGATGGGGCGTGGTTACAGAGATGGGGCGTGGTTACAGAGATGGGGCGTGGTTACAGAGATGGGGCGTGGTTACAGAGATGGGGCGTGGTTACAGAGATGGGGCGTGGTTACAGAGATGGGGCGTGGTTACAGAGATGGGGCGTGGTTACAGAGATGGGGCGTGGTTACAGAGATGGGGCGTGGTTACAGAGATGGGGCGTGGTTACAGAGATGGGCGTGGTTACAGAGATGGGGCGTGGTTACAGAGATGGGGCGTGGTTACAGAGATGGGGCGTGGTTACAGAGATGGGGCGTGGTTACAGAGATGGGGCGTGGTTACAGAGATGGGGCGTGGTTACAGAGATGGGGCGTGGTTACAGAGATGGGGCGTGGTTACAGAGATGGGGCGTGGTTACAGAGATGGGGCGTGGTTACAGAGATGGGGCGTGGTTACAGAGATGGGGCGTGGTTACAGAGATGGGCGTGGTTACAGAGATGGGGCGTGGTTACAGAGATGGGGCGTGGTTACAGAGATGGGGCGTGGTTACAGAGATGGGGCGTGGTTACAGAGATGGGGCGTGGTTACAGAGATGGGGCGTGGTTACAGAGATGGGGCGTGGTTACAGAGATGGGGCGTGGTTACAGAGATGGGACGTGGTTACAGAGATGGGGCGTGGTTACAGAGATGGGGCGTGGTTACAGAGATGGGGCGTGGTTACAGAGATGGGGCGTGGTTACAGAGATGGGGCGTGGTTACAGAGATGGGGCGTGGTTACAGAGATGGGGCGTGGTTACAGAGATGGGGCGTGGTTACAGAGATGGGGCGTGGTTACAGAGATGGGGCGTGGTTACAGAGATGGGGCGTGGTTACAGAGATGGGGCGTGGTTACAGAGATGGGGCGTGGTTACAGAGATGGGGCGTGGTTACAGAGATGGGGCGTGGTTACAGAGATGGGGCGTGGTTACAGAGATGGGGCGTGGTTACAGAGATGGGGCGTGGTTACAGAGATGGGCGTGGTTACAGAGATGGGGCGTGGTTACAGAGATGGGGCGTGGTTACAGAGATGGGGCGTGGTTACAGAGATGGGGCGTGGTTACAGAGATGGGCGTGGTTACAGAGATGGGGCGTGGTTACAGAGATGGGGCGTGGTTACAGAGATGGGGCGTGGTTACAGAGATGGGGCGTGGTTACAGAGATGGGGCGTGGTTACAGAGATGGGGCGTGGTTACAGAGATGGGGCGTGGTTACAGAGATGGGGCGTGGTTACAGAGATGGGGCGTGGTTACAGAGATGGGGCGTGGTTACAGAGATGGGGCGTGGTTACAGAGATGGGGCGTGGTTACAGAGATGGGGCGTGGTTACAGAGATGGGGCGTGGTTACAGAGATGGGGCGTGGTTACAGAGATGGGGCGTGGTTACAGAGATGGGGCGTGGTTACAGAGATGGGGCGTGGTTACAGAGATGGGGCGTGGTTACAGAGATGGGGCGTGGTTACAGAGATGGGGCGTGGTTACAGAGATGGGGCGTGGTTACAGAGATGGGGCGTGGTTACAGAGATGGGGCGTGGTTACAGAGATGGGGCGTGGTTACAGAGATGGGGCGTGGTTACAGAGATGGGGCGTGGTTACAGAGATGGGGCGTGGTTACAGAGATGGGGCGTGGTTACAGAGATGGGGCGTGGTTACAGAGATGGGGCGTGGTTACAGAGATGGGCGTGGTTACAGAGATGGGGCGTGGTTACAGAGATGGGGCGTGGTTACAGAGATGGGGCGTGGTTACAGAGATGGGGCGTGGTTACAGAGATGGGGCGTGGTTACAGAGATGGGGCGTGGTTACAGAGATGGGGCGTGGTTACAGAGATGGGGCGTGGTTACAGAGATGGGGCGTGGTTACAGAGATGGGGCGTGGTTACAGAGATGGGGCGTGGTTACAGAGATGGGGCGTGGTTACAGAGATGGGGCGTGGTTACAGAGATGGGGCGTGGTTACAGAGATGGGGCGTGGTTACAGAGATGGGGCGTGGTTACAGAGATGGGGCGTGGTTACAGAGATGGGGCGTGGTTACAGAGATGGGGCGTGGTTACAGAGATGGGACGTGGTTACAGAGATGGGACGTGGTTACAGAGATGGGGCGTGGTTACAGAGATGGGGCGTGGTTACAGAGATGGGGCGTGGTTACAGAGATGGGGTGTGGTTACAGAGATGGGGCGTGGTTACAGAGATGGGGCGTGGTTACAGAGATGGGGCGTGGTTACAGAGATGGGGCGTGGTTACAGAGATGAGACGTGGTTACAGAGATGGGGCGTGGTTACAGAGATGGGGCGTGGTTACAGAGATGGGGCGTGGTTACAGAGATGGGGCGTGGTTACAGAGATGGGCGTGGTTACAGAGATGGGGCGTGGTTACAGAGATGGGCGTGGTTACAGAGATGGGCGTGGTTACAGAGATGGGACGTGGTTACAGAGATGGGGCGTGGTTACAGAGATGGGGCGTGGTTACAGAGATGGGGCGTGGTTACAGAGATGGGGCGTGGTTACAGAGATGGGCGTGGTTACAGAGATGGGGCGTGGTTACAGAGATGGGGCGTGGTTACAGAGATGGGGCGTGGTTACAGAGATGGGGCGTGGTTACAGAGATGGGGCGTGGTTACAGAGATGGGGCGTGGTTACAGAGATGGGGCGTGGTTACAGAGATGGGGCGTGGTTACAGAGATGGGGCGTGGTTACAGAGATGGGGCGTGGTTACAGAGATGGGGCGTGGTTACAGAGATGGGGCGTGGTTACAGAGATGGGACGTGGTTACAGAGATGGGGCGTGGTTACAGAGATGGGGCGTGGTTACAGAGATGGGGCGTGGTTACAGAGATGGGACGTGGTTACAGAGATGGGGCGTGGTTACAGAGATGGGGCGTGGTTACAGAGATGGGGCGTGGTTACAGAGATGGGGCGTGGTTACAGAGATGGGGCGTGGTTACAGAGATGGGGCGTGGTTACAGAGATGGGGCGTGGTTACAGAGATGGGGCGTGGTTACAGAGATGGGGCGTGGTTACAGAGATGGGGCGTGGTTACAGAGATGGGGCGTGGTTACAGAGATGGGGCGTGGTTACAGAGATGGGGCGTGGTTACAGAGATGGGGCGTGGTTACAGAGATGGGGCGTGGTTACAGAGATGGGGCGTGGTTACAGAGATGGGGCGTGGTTACAGAGATGGGGCGTGGTTACAGAGATGGGCGTGGTTACAGAGATGGGCGTGGTTACAGAGATGGGGCGTGGTTACAGAGATGGGGCGTGGTTACAGAGATGGGGCGTGGTTACAGAGATGGGGCGTGGTTACAGAGATGGGGCGTGGTTACAGAGATGGGGCGTGGTTACAGAGATGGGGCGTGGTTACAGAGATGGGGCGTGGTTACAGAGATGGGCGTGGTTACAGAGATGGGGCGTGGTTACAGAGATGGGGCGTGGTTACAGAGATGGGGCGTGGTTACAGAGATGGGGCGTGGTTACAGAGATGGGGCGTGGTTACAGAGATGGGGCGTGGTTACAGAGATGGGGCGTGGTTACAGAGATGGGGCGTGGTTACAGAGATGGGGCGTGGTTACAGAGATGGGGCGTGGTTACAGAGATGGGGCGTGGTTACAGAGATGGGGCGTGGTTACAGAGATGGGGCGTGGTTACAGAGATGGGGCGTGGTTACAGAGATGGGGCGTGGTTACAGAGATGGGGCGTGGTTACAGAGATGGGGCGTGGTTACAGAGATGGGCGTGGTTACAGAGATGGGGCGTGGTTACAGAGATGGGGCGTGGTTACAGAGATGGGGCGTGGTTACAGAGATGGGGCGTGGTTACAGAGATGGGGCGTGGTTACAGAGATGGGGCGTGGTTACAGAGATGGGGCGTGGTTACAGAGATGGGGCGTGGTTACAGAGATGGGGCGTGGTTACAGAGATGGGGCGTGGTTACAGAGATGGGGCGTGGTTACAGAGATGGGGCGTGGTTACAGAGATGGGGCGTGGTTACAGAGATGGGGCGTGGTTACAGAGATGGGGCGTGGTTACAGAGATGGGGCGTGGTTACAGAGATGGGGCGTGGTTACAGAGATGGGGCGTGGTTACAGAGATGGGGCGTGGTTACAGAGATGGGGCGTGGTTACAGAGATGGGGCGTGGTTACAGAGATGGGGCGTGGTTACAGAGATGGGGCGTGGTTACAGAGATGGGGCGTGGTTACAGAGATGGGGCGTGGTTACAGAGATGGGGCGTGGTTACAGAGATGGGGCGTGGTTACAGAGATGGGGCGTGGTTACAGAGATGGGGCGTGGTTACAGAGATGGGGCGTGGTTACAGAGATGGGCGTGGTTACAGAGATGGGGCGTGGTTACAGAGATGGGGCGTGGTTACAGAGATGGGGCGTGGTTACAGAGATGGGGCGTGGTTACAGAGATGGGGCGTGGTTACAGAGATGGGGCGTGGTTACAGAGATGGGGCGTGGTTACAGAGATGGGGCGTGGTTACAGAGATGGGGCGTGGTTACAGAGATGGGGCGTGGTTACAGAGATGGGGCGTGGTTACAGAGATGGGGCGTGGTTACAGAGATGGGGCGTGGTTACAGAGATGGGGCGTGGTTACAGAGATGGGGCGTGGTTACAGAGATGGGGCGTGGTTACAGAGATGGGGCGTGGTTACAGAGATGGGGCGTGGTTACAGAGATGGGGCGTGGTTACAGAGATGGGGCGTGGTTACAGAGATGGGCGTGGTTACAGAGATGGGGCGTGGTTACAGAGATGGGGCGTGGTTACAGAGATGGGGCGTGGTTACAGAGATGGGGCGTGGTTACAGAGATGGGGCGTGGTTACAGAGATGGGGCGTGGTTACAGAGATGGGGCGTGGTTACAGAGATGGGGCGTGGTTACAGAGGGGCGTGGTTACAGAGATGGGGCGTGGTTACAGAGATGGGGCGTGGTTACAGAGATGGGACGTGGTTACAGAGATGGGGCGTGGTTACAGAGATGGGCGTGGTTACAGAGATGGGGCGTGGTTACAGAGATGGGGCGTGGTTACAGAGATGGGGCGTGGTTACAGAGATGGGGCGTGGTTACAGAGATGGGGCGTGGTTACAGAGATGGGGCGTGGTTACAGAGATGGGGCGTGGTTACAGAGATGGGGCGTGGTTACAGAGATGGGGCGTGGTTACAGAGATGGGGCGTGGTTACAGAGATGGGGCGTGGTTACAGAGATGGGACGTGGTTACAGAGATGGGCGTGGTTACAGAGATGGGGCGTGGTTACAGAGATGGGCGTGGTTACAGAGATGGGGCGTGGTTACAGAGATGGGGCGTGGTTACAGAGATGGGGCGTGGTTACAGAGATGGGGCGTGGTTACAGAGATGGGGCGTGGTTACAGAGATGGGCGTGGTTACAGAGATGGGGCGTGGTTACAGAGATGGGGCGTGGTTACAGAGATGGGGCGTGGTTACAGAGATGGGGCGTGGTTACAGAGATGGGGCGTGGTTACAGAGATGGGGCGTGGTTACAGAGATGGGGCGTGGTTACAGAGATGGGGCGTGGTTACAGAGATGGGGCGTGGTTACAGAGATGGGGCGTGGTTACAGAGATGGGGCGTGGTTACAGAGATGGGGCGTGGTTACAGAGGGGCGTGGTTACAGAGATGGGACGTGGTTACAGAGATGGGGCGTGGTTACAGAGATGGGGCGTGGTTACAGAGATGGGGCGTGGTTACAGAGATGGGGCGTGGTTACAGAGATGGGGCGTGGTTACAGAGATGGGGCGTGGTTACAGAGATGGGGCGTGGTTACAGAGATGGGGCGTGGTTACAGAGATGGGGCGTGGTTACAGAGATGGGGCGTGGTTACAGAGATGGGGCGTGGTTACAGAGATGGGGCGTGGTTACAGAGATGGGGCGTGGTTACAGAGATGGGGCGTGGTTACAGAGATGGGGCGTGGTTACAGAGATGGGGCGTGGTTACAGAGATGGGGCGTGGTTACAGAGATGGGACGTGGTTACAGAGATGGGGCGTGGTTACAGAGATGGGGCGTGGTTACAGAGATGGGGCGTGGTTACAGAGATGGGGCGTGGTTACAGAGATGGGGCGTGGTTACAGAGATGGGGCGTGGTTACAGAGATGGGGCGTGGTTACAGAGATGGGGCGTGGTTACAGAGATGGGGCGTGGTTACAGAGATGGGGCGTGGTTACAGAGATGGGGCGTGGTTACAGAGATGGGGCGTGGTTACAGAGATGGGGCGTGGTTACAGAGATGGGGCGTGGTTACAGAGATGGGGCGTGGTTACAGAGATGGGGCGTGGTTACAGAGATGGGCGTGGTTACAGAGATGGGGCGTGGTTACAGAGATGGGGCGTGGTTACAGAGATGGGGTGGTTACAGAGATGGGGCGTGGTTACAGAGATGGGGCGTGGTTACAGAGATGGGGCGTGTTTACAGAGATGGGGCGTGGTTACAGAGATGGGGCGTGGTTACAGAGATGGGGCGTGGTTACAGAGATGGGACGTGGCTTACAGAGATGGGACGTGGTTACAGAGATGGGGCGTGGTTACAGAGAGATGGGGCGTGGTTACAGAGATCGGCCGTGGTTACAGAGAGATGGGTCGTGGTTACAGAGATGGGGCGTGGTTACAGAGATGGACGTGGTTACAGCAGATGGGCGTGGTTACAGAGATGGGACGTGGTTACAGAGATGGGGCGTGGTTACAGAGATGAGACGTGGTTACAGAGATGGGGCGTGGTTACAGAGATGGGACGTGGTTACAGAGATGGGGCGTGGTTACAGAGATGGGGCGTGGTTACAGAGATGGG
The DNA here is from genome assembly GCF_017639515.1 of Carcharodon carcharias. Lineage (NCBI taxonomy): Eukaryota > Metazoa > Chordata > Chondrichthyes > Lamniformes > Lamnidae > Carcharodon > Carcharodon carcharias. Next base: position 5,002,017 of record NC_054493.1, on the reverse strand, counting down.
ACGTGGTTACAGAGATGGGGCGTGGTTACAGAGATGGGGCGTGGTTACAGAGATGGGACGTGGTTAGAGAGATGGGGCGTGGTTACAGAGATGGGGCGTGGTTACAGAGATGGGGCGTGGTTACAGAGATGGGGCGTGGTTACAGAGATGGGGCGTGGTTACAGAGATGGGGCGTGGTTAGAGAGATTGTCCGTGGTTACAGAGATGGGGCGTGGTTACAGAGATGGGTCGTGGTTAGAGAGATGGGGCGTGGTTACAGAGATGGGGCGTGGTTACAGAGATGGGGCGTGGTTACAGAGATTGGGCGTGGTTACAGAGATGGGGCGTGGTTACAGAGATGGGGCGTGGTTACAGAGATGGGGCGTGGTTACAGAGATGGGCGTGGTTACAGAGATGGGACGTGGTTACAGAGATGGGACGTGGTTACAGAGATGGGGCGTGGTTACAGAGATGGGGCGTGGTTACAAGAGATGGGGACGTGGTTACAGAGATGGGGCGTGGTACAGGAGATGGGCGTGTTACAGAGATGGGGCGTGGTTACAGGAGATGGGCGTGGTTACAGAGATGAGGACGTGGTTACAGAGATGGGGGCGTGGTTAGAGAGATGGGGCGTGGCTTACAGAGATGGGCGTGGTTACAGAGATGGGCGTGGTTACAGAGATGGGGCGTGGTTACAGAGATGGGGCGTGGTTACAGAGATGGGGCGTGGTTACAGAGATTGGACGTGGTTACAGAGATGGGGCGTGGTTACAGAGATGGGGCGTGGTTACAGAGATGGGGCGTGGTTACAGAGATGGGGCGTGGTTACAGAGATGGGGCGTGGTTACAGAGATGGGGCGTGGTTACAGAGATGGGGCGTGGTTACAGAGATGGGGCGTGGTTACAGAGATGGGGCGTGGTTACAGAGATGGGGCGTGGTTACAGAGATGGGGCGTGGTTACAGAGATGGACGTGGTTACAGAGATGGGGCGTGGTTACAGAGATGGGGCGTGGTTACAGAGATGGGACGTGTTAGCAGAGATGGAGGCGTGGTTACAGAGATAGGGGCGTGGTTACAGAGATGGGCGTGGTTACAGAGATGGGGGCGTGGTTACAGAGATGGGAGCGTGGTTACAGAGATGGGGGCGTGGTTACAGAGATGGGCCGTGGTTACAGAGATGGGCGTGGTTACAGAGATGGGACGTGGTTACAGAGAGGTGGCGTGGTTACAGAGATGGGACGTGTTAGAGAGATGGGGCGTGGGTTACAGAGATGGGGCGTGGTTACAGAGATGGGGCGTGGTTACAGAGATGGGCGTGGTTACAGAGATGAGGACGTGGTTACAGAGATGGGGCGTGGTTTCAGAGATGGGACGTGGTTAAGAGATTGGGCGTGGTTACAGAGATGGGCCGTGGTTACAGAGGATGTGACGTGGTTACAGAGATGGGGCGGTTACAGAGATGGGACGTGGTTACAGAGATGGGGCGTGGTTACAGAGATGGGACGTGGTTACAGAGATGGGCGTGGTTACAGAGATGGGGCGTGGTTACAGAGATGGGGCGTGGTTACAGAGATGGGCGTGGTTACAGAGATGGGGCGTGGTTACAGAGATGGGGCGTGGTTACAGAGATTGGGCGTGGTTACAGAGATGGGGCGTGGTTACAGAGATGGGGCGTGGTTACAGAGATGGGGCGTGGTTACAGAGATGGGGCGTGGTTACAGAGATGGGGCGTGGTTACAGAGATGGGGCGTGGTTACAGAGATGGGCGTGGTTACAGAGATGGGGCGTGGTTACAGAGATGGGGCGTGGTTACAGAGATGGGGCGTGGTTACAGAGATGGGGACGTGGTTACAGAGATGGGCGTGGTTACAGAGATGGGACGTGGTTACAGAGATGGGGCGTGGTTACAGAGATGGGGCGTGGTTACAGAGATGGGGCGTGGTTACAGAGATGGGGCGTGGTTACAGAGATGGGGCGTGGTTACAGAGATGGGCGTGGTTACAGAGATGGGGCGTGGTTACAGAGATGGGGCGTGGTTACAGAGATGGGGCGTGGTTACAGAGATGGGGCGTGGTTACAGAGATGGGGCGTGGTTACAGAGATGGGGCGTGGTTACAGAGATGGGTCGTGGTTACAGAGATGGGGCGTGGTTACAGAGATGGGGCGTGGTTACAGAGATGGGGCGTGGTTACAGAGATGGGGCGTGGTTACAGAGATGGGCGTGGTTACAGAGATGGGACGTGGTTACGAGATGGGACGTGGTTACAGAGATGGGGCGTGGTTACAGAGATGGGGCCGTGGTTACAGAGATGGGCGTGGTTACAGAGATGGGGCGTGGTTACAGAGATGGGGCGTGGTTAGATAGATGGGGCGTGGTTACAGAGATGGGGCGTGGTTACAGAGATGGGGCGTGGTTACAGAGATGGGGCGTGGTTACAGAGATGAGGCGTGGTTAGAGAGATGGGGCGTGGTTACAGAGATGGGCGTGGTTAGAGAGATGGGGCGTGGTTACAGAGATGGGGCGTGGTTACAGAGATGGGGCGTGGTTACGAGATGGGCGTGGTTACAGAGATGGGGCGTGGTTACAGAGATGGGACGTGGTTACAGAGATGGGGCGTGGTTAAGAGATGGGGCGTGGTACAGAGATGGGGCGTGGTACAGAGATGGGGGCGTGGTTACAGATGGGGCGTGGTTACAGAGATGGGCGTGGTTAGAGAGATGGGGCGTGGTTACAGAGATGGGCGTGGTTACAGAGATGGGAGCGTGGTTACAGAGATGGGGCGTGGTTACAGAGATGAGACGTGGTTACAGAGATGGGGCGTGGTTACAGAGATTGGGCGTGTTTACAGAGATGGGGCGTGGTTACAGAGATGGGCGTGGTTACAGAGATGGGGACGTGGTTACAGAGATGGGGCGTGGTTACAGAGATGGGGCGTGGTTACAGAGATGGGGACGTGGTTACAGAGATGGGACGTGTTTACAGAGATGGGCGTGGTTACAGAGATGGGCGTGGTTACAGTGATGGGCGTGAGTTACAGAGATGGGCGTGGTTACAGAGATGGGGAAGTGGTTAGAGAGATGGGACATGGTTACAGAGATGGGACGTGGTTACAGAGATGGGGCGTGGTTACAGAGATGGGTCGTGGTTACAGAGATGAGACGTGGTTACAGAGATGGGACGTGGTTTATCGAGATGGGCGTGTTACAGAGATGGGGCGTGGTTCCAGAGATGGGGCGTGCTTACAGAGATGGGACGTGGTTACAGATATGGGACGTGCTTACAGAGATGGGACGTGGTTACAGATATGGGACGTGGTTACAGAGATGGGGCGTGGTTACAGAGATGGGGCGTGGTTACAGAGATGGGGCGTGGTTACAGAGATGGGCGTGGTTACAGAGATGGGGCGTGGTTACAGAGATGGGGCGTGGTTACAGAGATGGGGCGTGGTTACAGAGATGGGGCGTGGTTACAGAGATGGGGCGTGGTTACAGAGATGGGGCGTGGTTACAGAGATGGGGCGTGGTTACAGAGATGGGGCGTGGTTACAGAGATGGGACGTGGTTACAGAGATGGGGCGTGGTTACAGAGATGGGGCGTAGTTACAGAGATGGGACGTGTTTACAGAGATGGGGCGTGGTTACAGAGATGGGCGTGGTTACAGAGATGGGGCGTGGTTACAGAGATGGGGCGTGGTTACAGAGATGGGGCGTGGTTAGAGAGATGGGCCGTGGTTACAGAGATGGGCGTGGTTACAGAGATGGGGCGTGGTTACAGAGATGGGACGTGGTTACAGAGATGGGGCGTGGTTACAGAGATGGGACGTGGTTACAGAGATGGGCGTGGTTAGAGAGATGGGGACGTGGTTTACAGAGATGGGGCGTGGTTACAGAGATGGGCGTGGTTACAGAGATGGGGCGTGGTTACAGAGATGGGGCGTGGTTACAGAGATGGGCGTGGTTACAGAGATGGGGCGTGGTTACAGAGATGGGACGTGGTTACAGAGATGGGGCGTGGTTACAGAGATGGGGCGTGGTTACAGAGATGGGCGTGGTTACAGAGATGGGGCGTGGTTACAGAGATGGGGCGTGGTTACAGAGATGGGGCGTGGTTACAGAGATGGGCGTGGTTACAGAGATGGGGCGTGGTTAAGAGATGGGGCGTGGTTACAGAGATGGGGCGTGGTTACAGAGATGGGACGTGGTTACAGAGATGGGGCGTGGTTACAGAGATGGGGCGTGGTTACAGAGATGGGACGTGGTTACAGAGATGGGGCGTGGTTACAGAGATGGGACGTGGTTACAGAGATGTGCGTGGTTACACAGATGGGACGTGGTTAGAGAGATGGGGCGTGGTTACAGAGATGGGACGTGGTTACAGAGATGGGGCGTGGTTACAGAGATGGGACGTGGTTACCGAGATGGGGCGTGGTTACAGAGATGGGACGTGGTTACCGAGATGGGACGTGGTTCAGAGATGGGGCCGTGGCTTACAGAGATGGGACGTGGTTACAGAGATGGGGCGTGGTTACAGAGATGGGGCGTGGTTACAGAGATGGGACGTGGTTAGAGAGATGGGGCGTGGTTACAGAGATGGGGCGTGGTTAGAGAGATGGGGCGTGGTTACAGAGATGGGGCGTGGTTACAGAGATGGGGCGTGGTTACAGAGATGGGGCGTGGTTACAGAGATGGGGCGTGGTTACAGAGATGGGGCGTGGTTACAGAGATGGGGCGTGGTTAGAGAGATGGGGCGTGGTTACAGAGATGGGGCGTGGTTACAGAGATGGGCGTGGTTACAGAGATGGGCGTGGTTACAGAGATGGGGACGTGGTTACAGAGATGGGGCGTGGTTACAGAGATGGGACGTGGTTACAGAGATGGGGCGTGGTTACAGAGATGGGGCGTGGTTACAGAGATGGGCGTGGTTACAGAGATGAGACGTGGTTACAGAGATGGGGCGTGGTTACAGAGATGGGACGTGGTTACAGAGATGGGGCGTGGTTACAGAGATGGGACGTGGTTACAGAGATGGGGCGTGGTTACAGAGATGGGGCGTGGTTACAGAGATGGGGCGTGGTTACATAGATGGGGCGTGGTTACAGAGATGGGGCGTGGTTACAGAGATGGGACGTGGTTACAGAGATGGGGCGTGGTTACAGAGATGGGGCGTGGTTACAGAGATGGGGCGTGGTTACAGAGATGGGGCGTGGTTACAGAGATGGGCGTGGTTACAGAGATGGGGCGTGGTTACAGAGATGGGGCGTGGTTACAGAGATGGGCGGTGGTTACAGAGATGGGGCGTGGTTACAGAGATGGGCGTGGTTACAGAGATGGGACGTGGTTAGCAGAGATGGGACGTGGTTACAGAGAGGGGCGTGGTTACAGAGATGGGGCGTGGTTACAGAGATGGGGCGTGGTTACAGAGATGGGGCGTGGTTACAGAGATGGGGCGTGGTTACAGAGATGGGGCGTGGTTACAGAGATGGGGCGTGGTTACAGAGATGGGACGTGGTTACAGAGATGGGGCGTGGTTACAGAGATGGGGCGTGGTTACAGAGATGGGGCGTGGTTAGACAGATGGGGCGTGGTTACAGAGATGGGACGTGGTTTCAGAGATGGGGCGTGGTTACAGAGATGGGCGTGGTTACAGAGATGGGGCGTGGTTACAGAGATGGGACGTGGTTAGAGAGATGGGCGTGGTTACAGAGATGGGGCGTGGTTACAGAGATGGGACGTGGTTACAGAGATGGGGCGTGGTTACAGAGATGGGGACGTGGTTACAGAGATGGGCGTGGTTACAGAGATGGGGCGTGGTTACAGAGATGGGGCGTGGTTACAGAGATGGGGCGTGGTTACAGAGATGGGGCGTGGTTACAGAGATGGGGCGTGGTTACAGAGATGGGGCGTGGTTACAGAGATGGGGCGTGGTTAGAGAGATGGGCGTGGTTACAGAGATGGGCGTGGTTACAGAGATGGGCGTGGTTACAGAGATGGGGCGTGGTTACAGAGATGGGCGTGGTTACAGAGATGGGCGTGGTTACGAGAGATGGGACGTGGTTACAGAGATGGGGACGTGGTTACAGAGATGGAGCGTGGTTACAGAGATGGGGCGTGGTTACAGAGATGGGACGTGGTTACAGAGATGGGGCGTGGTTACAGAGATGGGGCGTGGTTACAGAGATGGGCGTGGTTACAGAGATGGGGCGTGGTTACAGAGATGGGCGTGGTTACAGAGATGGGGCGTGGTTACAGAGATGGGGCGTGGTTACAGAGATGGGGCGTGGTTACAGAGATGGGGCGTGGTTACAGAGATGGGACGTGGTTACAGAGATGGGACGTGGTTACAGAGATGGGGCGTGGTTACAGAGATGGGACGTGGTTACAGAGATGGGGCGTGGTTACAGAGATGGGGCGTGGTTACAGAGATGGGGCGTGGTTACAGAGATGGGGCGTGGTTACAGAGATGGGGCGGGCTTACAGAGATGGGGCGTGGTTACAGAGATGGGCGGGGTTACAGAGATGGGGCGTGGTTAGAGAGATGGGACGTGGTTACAGAGATGGGACGTGGTTACAGAGATGGGGCGTGGTTACAGAGATGGGGCGTGGTTACAGAGATGGGACGTGGTTACAGAGATGGGACGTGGTTACAGAGATGGGGCGTGGTTACAGAGATGGGGCGTGGTTACAGAGATGGGGCGTGGTTACAGAGATGGGGCGTGGTTACAGAGATGGGGCGTGGTTACAGAGATGGGGCGTGGTTACAGAGATGGGGCGTGGTTACAGAGATGGGCGTGGTTACAGAGATGGGACGTGGTTACAGAGATGGGGCGTGGTTACAGAGATGGGGCGTGGTTACAGAGATGGGGCGTGGTTACAGAGATGGGGCGTGGTTACAGAGATGGGACGTGGTTACAGAGATGGGACGTGGTTACAGAGATGGGGCGTGGTTACAGAGATGGGGCGTGGTTACAGAGATGGGGCGTGGTTACAGAGATGGGACGTGGTTACAGAGATGGGCGTGGTTACAGAGATGGGACGTGGTTACAGAGATGGGACGTGGTTACAGAGATGGGACGTGGTTACAGAGATGGGGCGTGGTTACAGAGATGGGGCGTGGTTACAGAGATGGGGCGTGGTTACAGAGATGGGGCGTGGTTACAGAGATGGGACGTGGTTACAGAGATGGGACGTGGTTACAGAGATGGGCGTGGTTACAGAGATGGGGCGTGGTTACAGAGATGGGCGTGGTACAGAGATGGGGCGTGGTTACAGAGATGGGCGTGGTTACAGAGATGGGGCGTGGTTACAGAGATGGGGCGTGGTTACAGAGATGGGCGTGGTTACAGAGATGGGGCGTGGTTACAGAGATGGGGCGTGGTTACAGAGATGGGGCGTGGTTACAGAGATGGGGCGTGGTTACAGAGATGGGGCGTGGTTAGCAGAGATGGGGCGTGGTTACAGAGATGGGCGTGGTTACAGAGATGGGGCGTGGTTACAGAGATGGGGCGTGGTTACAGAGATGGGCGTGGTTACAGAGATGGGGCGTGGTTACAGAGATGGGCGTGGTTACAGAGATGGGCGTGGTTACAGAGATGGGGCGTGGTTACAGAGATGGGGCGTGGTTACAGAGATGGGCGTGGTTACAGAGATGGGGCGTGGTTACAGAGATGGGGCGTGGTTACAGAGATGGGACGTGGTTACAGAGATGGGGCGTGGTTACAGAGATGGGCGTGGTTACAGAGATGGGGCGTGGTTACAGAGATGGGCGTGGTTACAGAGATGGGCGTGGTTACAGAGATGGGGCGTGGTTACAGAGATGGGGCGTGGTTACAGAGATGGGGCGTGGTTACAGAGATGGGACGTGGTTACAGAGATGGGGCGTGGTTACAGAGATGGGGCGTGGTTACAGAGATGGGGCGTGGTTACAGAGATGGGGCGTGGTTACAGAGATGGGGCGTGGTTACAGAGATGGGGCGTGGTTACAGAGATGGGTCGTGGTTAGAGAGATGGGGCGTGGTTACAGAGATGGGACGTGGTTACAGAGATGGGACGTGTTTACAGAGATGGGACGTGGTTACAGAGATGGGGCGTGGTTACAGAGATGGGGCGTGGTTACAGAGATGGGGCGTGGTTACAGAGATGGGGCGTGGTTACAGAGATGGGGCGTGGTTACAGAGATGGGACGTGGTTACAGAGATGGGACGTGGTTACAGAGATGGGACGTGGTTACAGAGATGGGGCGTGGTTACAGAGATGGGGCGTGGTTACAGAGATGGGGCGTGGTTACAGAGATGGGGCGTGGTTACAGAGATGGGGCGTGGTTACAGAGATGGGGCGTGGTTACAGAGATGGGACGTGGTTACAGAGATGGGGCGTGGTTACAGAGATGGGGCGTGGTTACAGAGATGGGGCGTGGTTACAGAGATGGGGCGTGGTTACAGAGATGGGCGTGGTTACAGAGATGGGGCGTGGTTACAGAGATGGGCGTGGTTACAGAGATGGGGCGTGGTTACAGAGATGGGACGTGGTTACAGAGATGGGACGTGGTTACAGAGATGGGGACGTGGTTACAGAGATGGGCGTGGTTACAGAGATGGGCGTGGTTACAGAGATGGGACGTGGTTAGCAGAGATGGGACGTGGTTACAGAGATGGGGCGTGGTTACAGAGATGGGACGTGGTTACAGAGATGGGACGTGGTTACAGAGATGGGGCCGTGGTTACAGAGATGGGACGTGGTTACAGAGATGGGCGTGGTTACAGAGATGGGCCGTGGTTACAGAGATGGGGACGTGGTTACAGAGATGGGGCGTGGTTACAGAGATGGGGCGTGGTTACAGAGATGGGGCGTGGTTACAGAGATGGGGCGTGGTTACAGAGATGGGGACGTGGTTACAGAGATGGGGCGTGGTTACAGAGATGGGGCGTGGTTACAGAGATGGGCGTGGTTACAGAGATGGGCGTGGTTACAGAGATGGGCGTGGTTACAGAGATGGGACGTGGTTACAGAGATGGGACGTGGTTACAGAGATGGGCGTGGTTACAGAGATGGGCGTGGTTACAGAGATGGGGCGTGGTTACAGAGATGGGGACGTGGTTACGGAGATGGGGCGTGGTTACAGAGATGGGGCGTGGTAACAGAGATGGGGCGTGGTTACAGAGATGGGACGTGGTTACAGAGATGGGGCGTGGTTACAGAGATGGGCGTGGTTAAGAGAGATGGGACGTGGTTACAGAGATGGGGCGTGGTTACCGAGATGGGGCGTGGTTACAGAAGATGGGGCGTGGTTACGAGAGATGGGCGTGGTTAGAGAGATGGGGCGTGGTTACAGAGATGAGACGTGTTTACAGAGATGGGGCGTTGGTTACAGAGATGGGACGTGGTTACAGAGATGGGGCGTGGTTACAGAGATAGGGGCGTGGTTACAGAGATGGGACGTGGTTACAGAGATGGGGCGTGGTACAGAGATGGGGCGTGGTACAGGATGGGGCGTGGTTACAGAGATGGGACGTGGTTACAGAGATGGGACGTGGTTACAGAGATGGGGCGTGGTTACAGAGATGGGTCGTGGTTACAGAGATGGGGCGTGGTTACAGAGATGGGGCGTGGTTACAGAGATGGGGCGTGGTTACAGAGATGGGGCGTGGTTACAGAGATGGGGCGTGGTTACAGAGATGGGACGTGGTTACAGAGATGGGGCGTGGTTACAGAGATGGGGCGTGGTTACAGAGATGGGACGTGGTTAGAGAGATGGGACGTGGTTACAGAGATGGGGCGTGGTTACAGAATTAGGGCGTGGTTACAGAGATGGGGCGTGGTTACAGAGATGGGGCGTGGTTACAGAGATGGGGCGTGGTTACAGAGATGGGGCGTGGTTACAGAGATGGGGCGTGGTTACAGAGATGGGACGTGGTTACAGAGATGGGGCGTGGTTACAGAGATGGGACGTGGTTACAGAGATGGGGACGTGGTTACAGAGATGGGACGTGGTTACAGAGATGGGGCGTGGTTACAGAGATGGGGCGTGGTTACAGAGATGGGACGTGGTTACAGAGATGGGGCGTGGTTACAGAGATGGGGCGTGGTTACAGAGATGGGGCGTGGTTACAGAGATGGGGCGTGGTTACAGAGATGGGACGTGGTTACAGAGATGGGGCGTGGTTACAGAGATGGGACGTGGTTACAGAGATGGGGCGTGGTTACAGAGATGGGGACGTGGTTACAGAGATGGGGCGTGGTTACAGAGATGGGCGTGGTTACAGAGATGGGGCGTGGTTACAGAGAAGGGGCGTGGTTACAGAGATAGGACGTGGTTACAGAGATGGGGCGTGGTTACAGAGATGGGGCGTGGTTACAGAGATGGGGCGTGGTTACAGAGATGGGGCGTGGTTACAGAGATGGGGCGTGGTTACAGAGATGGGGCGTGGTTACAGAGATGGGGCGTGGTTACAGAGATGGGCGTGGTTACAGAGATGGGGCGTGGTTACAGAGATGGGGCGTGGTTACAGAGATGGGGCGTGGTTACAGAGATGGGCGTGGTTACAGAGATGGGGCGTGGTTACAGAGATGGGCGTGGTTACAGAGATGGGGCGTGGTTACAGAGATGGGACGTGGTTACAGAGATGGGACGTGGTTACAGAGATGGGACGTGGTTACAGAGATGGGCGTGGTTACAGAGATGGGGCGTGGTTACAGAGATGGGGCGTGGTTACAGAGATGGGACGTGGTTACAGAGATGGGGCGTGGTTACAGAGATGGGGCGTGGTTACAGAGATGGGGCGTGGTTACAGAGATGGGACGTGGTTACAGAGATGGGGCGTGGTTACAGAGATGGGGCGTGGTTACAGAGATGGGACGTGGTTACAGAGATGGGGACGTGGTTACAGAGATGGGGCGTGGTTACAGAGATGGGGCGTGGTTACAGAGATGGGGCGTGGTTACAGAGATGGGGCGTGGTTACAGAGATGGGGCGTGGTTACAGAGATGGGGCGTGGTTACAGAGATGGGACGTGGTTACAGAGATGGGGCGTGGTTACAGAGATGGGGCGTGGTTACAGAGATGGGGCGTGGTTACAGAGATGGGACGTGGTTACAGAGATGGGGCGTGGTTACAGAGATGGGGCGTGTTACAGAGATGGGGCGTGGTTAGAGAGATGGGACGTGGTTACAGAGATGGGACGTGGTTAGGAGATGGGGACGTGGTTACAGAGATGGGGCGTGGTTACAGAGATGGGACGTGGTTACAGAGATGTGGCGTGGTTACAGAGATGGGGACGTGGTTACAGAGATGGGCGTGGTTACAGAGATGGGACGTGGTTACAGAGATGGGGCGTGGTACAGAGATGGGCGTGGTTACAGAGATGGGACGTGTTTACAGAGATGGGTCGTGGTTAGAGAGAAGGGGCGTTGTTACAGAGAGGGGACGTGGTTACAGAGATGGGGCGTGGTTACAGAGATGGGACGTGGTTACAGAGATGGGACGTGGTTACAGAGATGGGTCGTGGTTACAGAGATGGGGCGTGGTTACAGAGATGGGGCGTGGTTACAGAGATGGGACGTGGTTACAGAGATGGGGCGTGGTTACAGAGATGAGGCGTGGTTACAGAGATGGGGCGTGGTTACAGAGATGGGGCGTGGTTACAGAGATGGGGCGTGGTTACAGAGATGGGACGTGGTTACAGAGATGGGGCGTGGTTACAGAGATGGGGCGTGGTTACAGAGATGGGACGTGGTTACAGAGATGGGACGTGGTTACAGAGATGGGACGTGGTTAGAGAGATGGGACGTGGTTACAGAGATGGGGCGTGGTTACAGAGATGGGGCGTGGTTACAGAGATGGGGCGTGGTTACAGAGATGGGGCGTGGTTACAGAGATGGGACGTGGTTACAGAGATGGGACGTGGTTACAGAGATGGGGCGTGGTTACAGAGATGGGACGTGGTTACAGAGATGGGGCGTGGTTACAGAGATGGGGCGTGGTTACAGAGATGGGACGTGGTTACAGAGATGGGGCGTGGTTACAGAGATGGGGCGTGGTTACAGAGATGGGACGTGGTTACAGAGATGGGGCGTGGTTACAGAGATGGGGCGTGGTTACAGAGATGGGACGTGGTTACAGAGATGGGACGTGGTTACAGAGATGGGGCGTGGTTACAGAGATGGGCGTGGTTACAGAGATGGGGCGTGGTTACAGAGATGGGGCGTGGTTACAGAGATGGGGCGTGGTTACAGAGATGGGGCGTGGTTACAGAGATGGGGCGGGCTTACAGAGATGGGGCGTGGTTACAGAGATGGGCGTGGTTACAGAGATGGGGCGTGGTTACAGAGATGGGGCGTGGTTACAGAGATGGGGCGTGGTTACAGAGATGGGACGTGGTTACAGAGATGGGACGTGGTTACAGAGATGGGACGTGGTTACAGAGATGGGACGTGGTTACAGAGATGGGACGTGGTTACAGAGATGGGACGTGGTTACAGAGATGGGACGTGGTTACAGAGATGGGGCGTGGTTACAGAGATGGGCGTGGTTAGCAGAGATGGGACGTGGTTACAGAGATGGGGCGTGGTTACAGAGATGGGCGTGGTTACAGAGATGGGCGTGTTACAGAGATGGGGCGTGGTTACAGAGATGGGCGTGGTTACAGAGATGGGACGTGGTTACAGAGATGGGGCGTGGTTACAGAGATGGGGCGTGGTTACAGAGATGGGCGTGGTTACAGAGATGGGGCGTGGTTACAGAGATGGGGCGTGGTTACAGAGATGGGGCGTGGTTACAGAGATGGGACGTGGTTACAGAGATGGGGACGTGGTTACAGAGATGGGGCGTGGTTACAGAGATGGGACGTGGTTACAGAGATGGGGCGTGGTTACAGAGATGGGGCGTGGTTACAGAGATGGGACGTGGTTACAGAGATGGGGCGTGGTTACAGAGATGGGGCGTGGTTACAGAGATGGGGCGTGGTTACAGAGATGGGGCGTGGTTACAGAGATGGGGCGTGTTTACAGAGATGGGACGTGGTTACAGAGATGGGGCGTGGTTACAGAGATGGGGCGTGGTTACAGAGATGGGCGTGGTTACAGAGATGGGACGTGGTTACAGAGATGGGACATGGTTACAGAGATGGGGCGTGGTTACAGAGATGGGGCGTGGTTACAGAGATAGGACGTGGTTACAGAGATGGGGCGTGGTTACAGAGATGGGGCGTGGTTACAGAGATGGGGCGTGGTTACAGAGATGTGGCGTGGTTACAGAGATGGGGCGTGGTTAGAGAGATGGGGCGTGGTTACAGAGATGGGGACGTGGTTACAGAGATGGGGCGTGGTTACAGAGATGGGCGTGGTTACAGAGATGGGGCGTGGTTACAGAGATGGGACGTGGTTACAGAGATGGGGCGTGGTTACAGAGATGGGGCGTGGTTACAGAGATGGGGCGTGGTTACAGAGATGGGCGTGGTTACAGAGATGGGCGTGGTTACAGAGATAGGACGTGGTTACAGAGATGGGGCGTGGTTACAGAGATGGGGCGTGGTTACAGAGATGGGGCGTGGTTACAGAGATGGGACGTGGAGACAGAGATGGGGCGTGGTTACAGGGATGGGGCGTGGTTACAGAGATAGGTCTGGTTACAGAGATAGGACGTGGTTACAGAGATGGGGCGTGGTTACAGAGATGGGGCGTGGTTACAGAGATGGGACGTGGTTACAGAGATGGGCGTGGTTACAGAGATGGGGCGTGGTTACAGAGATGGGACGTGGTTACAGAGATGGGACGTGGTTACAGAGATGGGGCGTGGTTACAGAGATGGGGCGTGGTTACAGAGATGGGCGTGGTTACAGAGATGGGCGTGGTTACAGAGATGGGGCGTGGTTACAGAGATGGGCGTGGTTACAGAGATGGGGCGTGGTTACAGAGATGGGCGTGGTTACAGAGATGGGCGTGGTTACAGAGATGGGCGTGGTTACAGAGATGGGGCGTGGTTACAGAGATGGGGCGTGGTTACAGAGATGGGGCCGTGGTTACAGAGATGGGACGTGGTTACAGAGATGGGGCGTGGTTACGAGAGATGGGGACGTGGTTACAGAGATGGGGCGTGGTTACAGAGATGGGGCGTGGTTACAGAGATGAGGACGTGGTTACAGAGATGGGACGTGGTTACAGAGATGGGACGTGGTTACAGAGATGGGGCGTGGTTACAGAGATGGGGCGAGGTTACAGAGATGGGGCGTGGTTAGAGAGATGGGGCGTGGTTACAGAGATGGGGCGTGGTTACAGGGATGGGACGTGCTTACAGAGATGGGGCGTGGTTACAGAGATGGGGCGTGGTTACAGAGATGGGTCGTGGTTACAGAGATGTTGCGTGGTTAGAGAGATGGGACGTGGTTACAGAGATGGGGCGTGGTTACAGAGAGGGGGCGTGGTTACAGAGATGGGGCGTGGTTACAGAGATGAGACGTGGTTACGAGAGATGGGGCGTGGTTACAGAGATGGGGCGTGGTTACAGAGATGGGGCGTGGTTACAGAGATGGGCGTGGTTACAGAGATGGGCGTGGTTACAGAGATGGGGCGTGGTTACAGAGATGGGGCGTGGTTACAGAGATGGGGCGTGGTTACAGAGATGGGGCGTGGTTACAGAGATGGGACGTGGTTACAGAGATGGGACGTGGTTACAGAGATGGGGCGTGGTTACAGAGATGGGGCGTGGTTACAGAGATGGGGCGTGGTTACAGAGATGGGGCGTGGTTACAGAGATGGGCGTGGTTACAGAGATGGGGCGTGGTTACAGAGATGGGACGTGGTTACAGAGATGGGGCGTGGTTACAGAGATGGGACGTGGTTACAGAGATGGGGCGTGGTTACAGAGATGGGGCGTGGTTACAGAGATGGGGCGTGGTTACAGAGATGGGACGTGGTTACAGAGATGGGGCGTGGTTACAGAGATGGGGCGTGGTTACAGAGATGGGGCGTGGTTACAGAGATGGGACGTGGTTACAGAGATGGGGCGTGGTTACAGAGATGGGACGTGGTTACAGAGATGGGGCGTGGTTACAGAGATGGGGCTTGGTTACAGAGATGGGGGCGTGGTTACAGAGATGGGCGTGGTTACAGAGATGGGGGCGTGGTTACAGAGATGGGACGTGGTTACGAGATGGGGACGTGGTTACAGAGATGGGGCGTGGTTACAGAGATGGGTCGTGGTTACAGAGATGGGGCGTGGTTACAGAGATGGGTCGTGGTTAGAGAGATGGGACGTGGTTACAGAGATGGGGCGTGGTTACAGAGATGGGACGTGGTTACAGAGATGGGGCGTGGTTACAGAGATGGGGACTTGGTTAGAGAGATGGGGCGTGGTTACAGAGATGGGGCGTGGTTACAGAGATGGGGCGTGGTTACAGAGATGGGACGTGGTTACAGAGATGGGGCGTGGTTACAGAGATGGGACGTGGTTACAGAGATGGGGCGTGGTTAGCAGAGATGGGACGTGGTTACAGAGATGGGCGTGGTTACAGAGATGGGGCGTGGTTACAGAGATGGGCGTGGTTACAGAGATGGGGCGTGGTTACAGAGATGGGCGTGGTTACAGAGATGGGACGTGGTTACAGAGATGGGGCGTGGTTACAGAGATGGGGCGTGGTTACAGAGATGGGACGTGGTTACAGAGATGGGACGTGGTTACAGAGATGGGACGTGGTTACAGAGATGGGACGTGGTTACAGAGATGGGGCGTGGTTACAGAGATGGGACGTGGTTACAGAGATGGGACGTGGTTACAGAGATGGGGCGTGGTTACAGAGATGGGGCGTGGTTACAGAGATGGGGCGTGGTTACAGAGATGAGGGGTGGTTACAGAGATGGGGCGTGGTTACAGAGATGGGGCGTGTTTACAGAGATGGGACGTGGTTACAGAGATGGGACGTGGTTACAGAGATGGGGCGTGGTTACAGAGATGGGGCGTGGTTACAGAGATGGGGCGTGGTTACAGAGATGGGCGTGGTTACAGAGATGGGGCGTGGTTACAGAGATGGGGCGTGGTTACAGAGATGGGACGTGGTTACAGAGATGGGACGTGGTTACAGAGATGGGGCGTGGTTACAGAGATGGGACGTGGTTACAGAGATGGGACGTGGTTACAGAGATGGGGCGTGGTTACAGAGATGGGGCGTGGTTACAGAGATGGGGCGTGGTTACAGAGATGGGGCGTGGTTACAGAGATGGGACGTGGTTACAGAGATGGGGCGTGGTTACAGAGATGGGGCGTGGTTACAGAGATGGGACGTGGTTACAGAGATGGGGCGTGGTTACAGAGATGGGGCGTGGTTACAGAGATGGGGCGTGGTTACAGAGATGGGACGTGGTTACAGAGATGGGGCGTGGTTACAGAGATGGGGCGTGGTTACAGAGATGGGGCGTGGTTACAGAGATGGGACGTGGTTACAGAGATGGGGCGTGGTTACAGAGATGGGACGTGGTTACAGAGATGGGGCGTGGTTACAGAGATGGGGCGTGGTTACAGAGATGGGGCGTGGTTACAGAGATGGGGCGTGGTTACAGAGATGGGGCGTGGTTACAGAGATGGGACGTGGTTACAGAGATGGGGCGTGGTTACAGAGAGGGGACGTGGTTACAGAGATGGGGCGTGGTTACAGAGATGGGGCGTGGTTACAGAGATGGGTCGTGGTTACAGAGATGGGACGTGGTTACAGAGATGGGGCGTGGTTACAGAGATGGGGCGTGGTTACAGAGATGGGCGTGGTTACAGAGATGGGGCGTGGTTACAGAGATGGGTCGTGGTTACAGAGATGGGGCGTGGTTACAGAGATGGGGCGTGGTTACAGAGATGGGGCGTGGTTACAGAGATGGGGCGTGGTTACAGAGATGGGACGTGGTTACAGAGATGGGGCGTGGTTACAGAGATGGGGCGTGGTTACAGAGATGGGCGTGGTTACAGAGATGGGGCGTGGTTACAGAGATGGGGCGTGGTTACAGAGATGGGGCGTGGTTACAGAGATGGGGCGTGGTTACAGAGATGGTGCGTGGTTACAGAGATGGGGCGTGGTTACAGAGATGGGACGTGGTTAGAGAGATGGGACGTGGTTACAGAGATGGGACGTGGTTACAGAGATGGGGCGTGGTTACAGAGATGGGACGTGGTTACAGAGATGGGACGTGGTTACAGAGATGGGACGTGGTTACAGAGATGGGACGTGGTTACAGAGATGGGGCGTGGTTACAGAGATGGGACGTGGTTACAGAGATGGGGCGTGGTTACAGAGATGGGGCGTGGTTAGAGAGATGGGGCGTGGTTACAGAGATGGGGCGTGGTTACAGAGATGGGGCGTGGTTACAGAGATGTGGCGTGGTTACAGAGATGGGGCGTGGTTACAGAGATGAGACGTGGTTACAGAGATGGGACGTGGTTACAGAGATGGGGCGCGGTTACAGAGATGGGACGTGTTACAGAGATGGGACGTGTTTACAGAGATGGGTCGTGGTTAGAGAGATGGGGCGTGGTTACAGAGATGGGGCGTGGTTACAGAGATGGGACGTGGTTACAGAGATGGGGCGTGGTTACAGAGATGGGGCGTGGTTACAGAGATGGGCGTGGTTACAGAGATGGGGCGTGGTTACAGAGATGGGACGTGGTTACAGAGATGGGGCGTGGTTACAGAGATGGGGCGTGGTTACAGAGATGGGGCGTGGTTACAGAGATGGGACGTGGTTACAGAGATGGGACGTGGTTACAGAGATGGGGCGTGGTTACAGAGATGGGGCGTGGTTACAGAGATGGGACGTGGTTACAGAGATGGGGCGTGGTTACAGAGATGGGGCGTGGTTACAGAGATGGGGCGTGGTTACAGAGATGGGACGTGGTTACAGAGATGGGACGTGGTTACAGAGATGGGGCGTGGTTACAGAGATGGGGCGTGGTTACAGAGATGGGACGTGGTTACAGAGATGGGGCGTGGTTACAGAGATGGGACGTGGTTACAGAGATGGGGCGTGGTTACAGAGATGGGCGTGGTTACAGAGATGGGCGTGGTTACAGAGATGGGGCGTGGTTACAGAGATGGGGCGTGGTTACAGAGATGGGGCGTGGTTACAGAGATGGGGCGTAGTTACAGAGATGAGACGTGGTTACAGAGATGACACGTGGTTACAGAGATGGGACGTGGTTACAGAGATGGGGCGTGGTTACAGAGATGGGGCGTGGTTACAGAGATGGGGCGTGGTTACAGAGATGGGGCGTGGTTACAGAGATGGGACGTGGTTACAGAGATGGGACGTGGTTACAGAGATAGGGCGTGGTTACAGAGATGGGGCGTGGTTACAGAGATGGGGCGTGGTTACAGAGATGGGACGTGGTTACAGAGATGGGCGTGGTTACAGAGATGGGGCGTGGTTACAGAGATGGGGCGTGGTTACAGAGATGGGCGTGGTTACAGAGATGGGCGTGGTTACAGAGATGGGGCGTGGTTACAGAGATGGGGCGTGGTTACAGAGATGGGGCGTGGTTACAGAGATGGGGACGTGGTTACAGAGATGGGCGTGGTTACAGAGATGGGGCGTGGTTACAGAGATGGGGCGTGGTTACAGAGATGGGGCGTGGTTACAGAGATGGGGCGTGGTTACAGAGATGGGGCGTGGTTACAGAGATGGGGCGTGGTTACAGAGATGGGGCGTGGTTACAGAGATGGGGCGTGGTTACAGAGATGGGGACGTGGTTACAGAGATGGGGCGTGGTTACAGAGATGGGGCGTGGTTACAGAGATGGGGCGTGGTTACAGAGATGGGGCGTGGTTACAGAGATGGGGCGTGGTTACAGAGATGGGGCGTGGTTACAGAGATGGGGCGTGGTTACAGAGATGGGGCGTGGTTACAGAGATGGGGCGTGGTTACAGAGATGGGCGTGGTTACAGAGATGGGACGTGGTTACAGAGATGGGACGTGGTTAGAGAGATGGGCGTGGTTACAGAGATGGGCGTGGTTACAGAGATGGGGCGTGGTTACAGAGATGGGGCGTGGTTACAGAGATGGGACGTGGTTACAGAGATGGGGCGTGGTTACAGAGATGGGGCGTGGTTACAGAGATGGGGCGTGGTTACAGAGATGGGACGTGGTTACAGAGATGGGGCGTGGTTACAGAGATGGGGCGTGGTTACAGAGATGGGGCGTGGTTACAGAGATGGGACGTGGTTACAGAGATGGGCGTGGTTACAGAGATGGGGCGTGGTTACAGAGATGGGGCGTGGTTACAGAGATGGGCGTGGTTACAGAGATGGGGCGTGGTTACAGAGATGGGACGTGGTTACAGAGATGGGGCGTGGTTACAGAGATGGGGCGTGGTTACAGAGATGGGGCGTGGTTACAGAGATGGGGCGTGGTTACAGAGATGGGGCGTGGTTACAGAGATGGGGCGTGGTTACAGAGATGGGGCGTGGTTACAGAGATGGGGCGTGGTTACAGAGATGGGACGTGGTTACAGAGATGGGGCGTGGTTACAGAGATGGGGCGTGGTTACAGAGATGGGGCGTGGTTACAGAGATGGGGCGTGGTTACAGAGATGGGGCGTGGTTACAGAGATGGGGCGTGGTTACAGAGATGGGCGTGGTTACAGAGATGGGGCGTGGTTACAGAGATGGGGCGTGGTTACAGAGATGGGGCGTGGTTACAGAGATGGGGCGTGGTTACAGAGATGGGGCGTGGTTACAGAGATGGGGCGTGGTTACAGAGATGGGGCGTGGTTACAGAGATGGGCGTGGTTACAGAGATGGGGCGTGGTTACAGAGATGGGGCGTGGTTACAGAGATGGGGCGTGGTTACAGAGATGGGGCGTGGTTACAGAGATGGGACGTGGTTACAGAGATGGGGCGTGGTTACAGAGATGGGCGTGGTTACAGAGATGGGGCGTGGTTACAGAGATGGGGCGTGGTTACAGAGATGGGGCGTGGTTACAGAGATGGGACGTGGTTACAGAGATGGGCGTGGTTACAGAGATGGGGCGTGGTTACAGAGATGGGGCGTGGTTACAGAGATGGGCGTGGTTACAGAGATGGGGCGTGGTTACAGAGATGGGCGTGGTTACAGAGATGGGGCGTGGTTACAGAGATGGGGCGTGGTTACAGAGATGGGGCGTGGTTACAGAGATGGGCGTGGTTACAGAGATGGGCGTGGTTACAGAGATGGGGCGTGGTTACAGAGATGGGGCGTGGTTACAGAGATGGGGCGTGGTTACAGAGATGGGGCGTGGTTACAGAGATGGGCGTGGTTACAGAGATGGGGCGTGGTTACAGAGATGGGCGTGGTTACAGAGATGGGGCGTGGTTACAGAGATGGGCGTGGTTACAGAGATGGGGCGTGGTTACAGAGATGGGGCGTGGTTACAGAGATGGGGCGTGGTTACAGAGATGGGGCGTGGTTACAGAGATGGGCGTGGTTACAGAGATGGGGCGTGGTTACAGAGATGGGGCGTGGTTACAGAGATGGGCGTGGTTACAGAGATGGGGCGTGGTTACAGAGATGGGGCGTGGTTACAGAGATGGGACGTGGTTACAGAGATGGGACGTGGTTACAGAGATGGGACGTGGTTACAGAGATGGGGCGTGGTTACAGAGATGGGGCGTGGTTACAGAGATGGGACGTGGTTACAGAGATGGGCGTGGTTACAGAGATGGGGCGTGGTTACAGAGATGGGGCGTGGTTACAGAGATGGGGACGTGGTTACAGAGATGGGGCGTGGTTACAGAGATGGGACGTGGTTACAGAGATGGGGCGTGGTTACAGAGATGGGGCGTGGTTACAGAGATGGGGCGTGGTTACAGAGATGGGACGTGGTTACAGAGATGGGCGTGGTTACAGAGATGGGGCGTGGTTACAGAGATGGGCGTGGTTACAGAGATGGGCGTGGTTACAGAGATGGGGCGTGGTTACAGAGATGGGCGTGGTTACAGAGATGGGCGTGGTTACAGAGATGGGGCGTGGTTACAGAGATGGGACGTGGTTACAGAGATGGGGACGTGTTTACAGAGAGTGGGACTGTTTACAGAGATGGGGCGTGGTTACAGAGATGGGACGTGGTTACAGTGATGGGCGTTGTTACAGAGAGGGGACGTGGTTACAGAGTGGGGCGTGGTTAGCAGAGATGGGTCGTGGTTACAGAGATGGGGACGTGTTACAGAGATGGGTCGTGGTTAGCAGAGATGTGGACGTGGTTTACAGAGATGGGACGTGGTTACAGAGATGGGACGTGGTTACAGAGATGGGGCGTGGTTACAGGAATTAGGGCGTGGTTACAGAGATGGGGCGTGGTTACAGAGATTGGGACGTGGTTACAGAGATGGGGCGTGGTTAGAGAGATGGACGGAGGTAGAGAGAGTGGAGGCGTGGTTAGAGAGATGGGACGTGGTTAGAGAGATGGGGCGTGGTTACTGAGATGGGGCGTGGTTTACAGAGATGGGGCGTGGTTACAGAGATGCGCGTGGTTACAGAGATTGGGACGTGGTTAGCAGAGATGGGACGTGGTTTGTGAGATTGGGCGTGGTTACAGTGATTGGGCGTGGTTACAGAGAATGGGCGAGTTTACATAGAGGGAACGTGTTTACAGAAATGTAACATTTTTACAGTGATGGGGCGTTGTTACAGAGATGGGTCGTGGTTGCAGAGATGGGGCGTGGTTACAGAAATGGGGCGTGGTTACAGAGATGGGGCGTGGTTACAGAGATGGGGCGTGGTTACAGAGATGGGACGTGGTTAGAGAGATGGGGCGTGGTTACAGAGATGGGGCGTGGTTACAGAGATGGGGCGTGGTTACAGAGATGGGGCGTGGTTAGAGAGATGGGACGTGGTTACAGAGTTGGGGCGTGGTTACAGAGATGGGGCGTGGTTACAGAGATGGGGCGTGGTTACAGAGATGAGACGTGGTTAGAGAGATGGGACGTGGTTACAGAGATGGGGCGTGGTTACAGAGATGGGGCGTGGTTACAGAGATGGGGCGTGGTTAGAGAGATGGGGCGTGGTTACAGAGATGGTGCGTGGTTACAGAGATGGGGCGTGGTTACAGAGATGGGGCGTGGTTACAGAGATGGGGCGTGGTTACAGAGATGGGGCGTGGTTACAGAGATGGGGCGTGGTTACAGAGATGGGGCGTGGTTACAGAGATGGGGCGTGGTTACAGAGATGGGGCGTGGTTACAGAGATGGGGCGTGGTTACAGAGATGGGTAGTGGTTACAGAGATGGGGCGTGGTTACAGAGATGGGGCGTGGTTACAGAGATGGGGCGTGGTTACAGAGATGGGACGTGGTTAGAGAGATGGGGCGTGGTTACAGAGATGGGGCGTGGTTACAGAGATGGGGCGTGGTTACAGAGATGGGACGTGGTTACAGAGATGGGACGTGGTTACAGAGATGGGACGTGGTTACAGAGATGGGGCGTGGTTACAGAGATGGGGCGTGGTTACAGAGATGGGCGTGGTTACAGAGATGGGGCGTGGTTACAGAGATGGGGCGTGGTTACAGAGATGGGGCGTGGTTACAGAGATGGGACGTGGTTACAGAGATGGGACGTGGTTACAGAGATGGGGCGTGGTTACAGAGATGGGGCGTGGTTACAGAGATGGGACGTGGTTACAGAGATGGGACGTGGTTACAGAGATGGGGCGTGGTTACAGAGATGGGGCGTGGTTACAGAGATGGGACGTGGTTACAGAGATGGGACGTGGTTACAGAGATGGGGCGTGGTTACAGAGATGGGGCGTGGTTACAGAGATGGGACGTGGTTACAGAGATAGGACGTGGTTACAGAGATGGGGCGTGGTTACAGAGATGGGGCGTGGTTACAGAGATGGGACGTGGTTACAGAGATGGGACGTGGTTACAGAGATGGGACGTGGTTACAGAGATGGGGCGTGGTTACAGAGATGGGGCGTGGTTACAGAGATGGGACGTGGTTACAGAGATGGGGCGTGGTTACAGAGATGGGGCGTGGTTACAGAGATGGGGCGTGGTTACAGAGATGGGGCGTGGTTACAGAGATGGGACGTGTTTAGAGAGATGGGGCGTGTTTAGAGAGATGGGACGTGTTTAGAGAGATGGGACGTGGTTTGAGAGATTGGGCGTGGTTACAGAGATGGGGCGTGTTTAGAGAGATGGGACGTGTTTAGAGAGATGGGACGTGTTTAGAGAGATGGGACGTGGTTTGTGAGATTGGGCGTGGTTACAGTGATTGGGCGTGGTTACAGAGAATGGGCGTGTTTACATAGAGGGGACGTGTTTACAGAAATGTAACATGTTTACAGAGATGGGACGTGGTTACAGAGATGGGACGTGGTTACAGTGATGGGGCGTTGTTACAGAGAGGGGACGTGGTTACAGAGATGGGGAGTGGTTAGAGAGATGGGTCGTGATTACAGAGATGGGGCGTGATACAGAGATGGGGCGTGGTTAGAGAGATGGGACGTGGTTACAGAGATGGGACGTGGTTACAGAGATGGGACGTGGTTACAGAGATGGGGCGTGGTTACAGAATTAGGGCGTGGTTACAGAGGTGGGGCGTGGGTACAGAGATGGGACGTGGTTTCAGAGATGGGGCGTGGTTACAGAGATGGGGCGTGGTTAGACAGATGGGGCGTGGTTACAGAGATGGGACGTGGTTACCGAGATGGGGCGTGGTTACAGAAATGGGGCGTGTTTTATGAGATTGGGCGTGGTTAGAGAGATGGGGCGTGGTTACAGAGATGAGACGTACTTAGATAGATGGGGCGTATTACAGGGATTGGACGTGGTTGCAGAGATGGGGCGTGGTTACAGAGATGTGGCGTGGTTACAGAGATGGGGCGTGGTTACAGTGATGGGGCGTGGTTACAGATTTAGGACGTGGTTAGAGAGAAGGGACATGGTTACAGAGATGGGGCGTGGTTACAGAGATGTGGCGTGGTTACAGGGATGGGGCGTGGTTACAGAGATAGGACGTGGTTACAGAGATAGGACGTGGTTACAGAGATGGGGCGTGGTTACAGAGATGGGGCGTGGTTACAGGGATGGGACGTGGTCACAGAGATAGGACGTGGTTACAGAGATGGGGCGTGGTTACAGAGATGGGTCGTGGTTACAGAGATGGGACGTGGTTACAGAGATGGGGCGTGGTTACAGAGATGGGGCGTGGTTACAGAGATGGGGCGTGGTTAAGGAGATGGGACGTGGTTACAGTGATGGGGCGTTGTTACAGAGAGGGGACGTGGTTACAGAGATGGGGCGTGGTTAGAGAGATGGGTCGTGGTTACAGAGATGGGGCGTGGTTACAGAAATGGGGCGTGGTTACAGAGATGGGGCGTGGTTACAGAGATGGGGGGTGGTTACAGAGATGGGGCGTGGTTACAGAGATGAGACGTGGTTAGTGAGATGGGACGTGGTTACAGAGATGGGACGTGGTTACAGAGATGGGGCGTGGTTAGAGAGATGGGGCGTGGTTACAGAGATGGGACGTGGTTACAGAGATGGGGCGTGGTTACAGAGATGGGGCGTGGTTACAGAGATGGGGCGTGGTTACAGAGATGAGACGTGGTTACAGAAATGGGCCGTGGTTAGAGAGATGGGGGGTGGTTACAGAGATGGGGCGTGGTTACAGAGATGGGGCGTGGTTAGAGAGATGGGGCGTGGTTACAGAGATGGGGCGTGCTTACAGAGATGGGGCGTGGTTACAGAGATGGGTCGTGGTTACAGAGATGTGGCGTGGCTACAGAGATGGGGCGTGGTTAAGGAGATGAGACGGAGTTAGAAAGATGGGGCGTGGTTAGAGAGATGGGGCGTGGTTAGAAAGATGGGGCGTGGTTACAGAGATGGGGCGTGGTTACAGAGATGGGGCGTGGTTACAGAGATTGGACATGGTTACAGAGATGGGACGTGGTTACAGAGATGGGGCGTGGTTACAGAGATGAGACGTGGTTACAGAGATGGGCCGGGGTTAGAGAGATGGGGGGTGGTTACAGAGATGGGGCGTGGTTACAGAGATGGGGCGTGGTTACAGAGATGGGGCGTGGTTACAGAGATGGGGCGTGGTTACAGAGATGGGGCGTGGTTACAGAGATGGGGCGTGGTTACAGAGATGTAGCGTGGCTACAGAGATGGGGCGTGGTTAGGGAGATGAGGACGGAGTTACAGAGATGGGGCGTGGTTAGAGAGATGGGGCTTGGTTAGAAGAGATGGGGCTTGGTTACAGAGATGGGGACGTGGTTACAGAGATTGGGCGTGGTTACAGAGATGGGACGTGGTTACAGAGATGGGGCGTGGTTACAGAGATGGGGCGTGGTTACAGAGATGGGACGTGGTTACAGAGATGGGACGTGGTTACAGAGATGGGGCGTGGTTACAGAGATGGGGCGTGGTTACAGAGATGGGACGTGGTTACAGAGATGGGACGTGGTTACAGAGATGGGGCGTGGTTACAGAGATGGGACGTGGTTACAGAGATGGGGCGTGGTTACAGAGATGGGGCGTGGTTACAGAGATGGGGCGTGGTTAAGGAGATGGACGTGGTTACAGAGATGGGGCGTGGTTAGAGAGATGGGGCGTGGTTAGAAAGATGGGGCGTGGTTACAGAGATGGGGCGTGGTTACAGAGATGGGGCGTGGTTACAGAGATTGGACATGGTTACAGAGATGGGGCGTGGTTACAGAGATGGGGCGTGGTTACAGAGATGAGACGTGGTTACAGAGATGGGCCGGGGTTAGAGAGATGGGGGGTGGTTACAGAGATGGGGCGTGGTTACAGAGATGGGGCGTGGTTACAGAGATGGGGCGTGGTTACAGAGATGGGGCGTGTTTACAGAGATGGGGCGTGGTTACAGAGATGGGGCGTGGTTACAGAGATGTAGCGTGGCTACAGAGATGGGGCGTGGTTAGGGAGATGAGACGGAGTTAGAAAGATGGGGCGTGGTTAGAGAGATGGGGCTTGGTTAGAAAGATGGGGCTTGGTTACAGAGATGGGGCGTGGTTACAGAGATGGGACTTGTTTAGAGAGATTGGGCGTGGTTAGAGAGATGGGACGTGGTTAGAGAGATGGGGCGTGGCTTCAGAGATGGGGCGTGGCTACAGAGATGGGGCGTGGTTACAGAGATTGGACTTGGTTACAGAGATGGGGTTGGCTACAGATTTAGGACGTGGTTAGAGAGATGGGACATGGTTACAGAGATGGGGCGTGGTTACAGAGATAGGACGTGGTTACAGAGATAGGACGTGGTTACAGAGATGGGGCGTGGTTACAGAGATGGGGCGTGGTTACAGAGATGGGACGTGGAGACAGAGATGGGGCGTGGTTACAGGGATGGGACGTGGTTACAGAGATGGGGCGTGGTTACAGAGATGGGGCGTGGTTACAGAGATGGGACGTGGTTACAGAGATGGGGCGTGGTTACAGAGAAGGGGCGTGGTTACAGAGATGGGGCGTGGTTACAGAGATGGGGCGTGGTTACAGAGATGGGTCGTGTTTACAGAGATGGGGCGTGTTTAGAGAGATGGGACGTGTTTAGAGAGATGGGACGTGTTTAGAGAGATGGGACGTGTTTAGAGAGATGGGACGTGGTTTGTGAGATTGGGCGTGGTTACAGAGATGGGGCGTGTTTAGAGAGATGGGACGTGTTTAGAGAGATGGGACGTGTTTAGAGAGATGGGACGTGGTTTGTGAGATTGGGCGTGGTTACAGTGATTGGGCGTGGTTACAGAGAATGGGCGTGTTTACATAGAGGGGACGTGTTTACAGAAATGTGACATGTTTACAGAGATGGGACGTGGTTACAGAGATGGGACGTGGTTACAGTGATGGGGCGTTGTTACAGAGAGGGGACGTGGTTACAGAGATGGGGCGTGGTTAGAGAGATGGGTCGTGATTACAGAGATGGGGCGTGTTACAGAGATGGGTCGTGGTTAGAGAGATGTGACGTGGTTACAGAGATGGGACGTGGTTACAGAGATGGGACGTGGTTACAGAGATGGGGCGTGGTTACAGAATTAGGGCGTGGTTACAGAGATGGGGCGTGGGTACAGAGATGGGACGTGGTTTCAGAGATGGGGCGTGGTTACAGAGATGGGGCGTGGTTAGACAGATGGGGCGTGGTTACAGAGATGGGACGTGGTTACCGAGATGGGGCCTGGTTACAGAAATGGGGCGTGTTTTATGAGATTGGGCGTGGTTAGAGAGATGGGGCGTGGTTACAGAGATGAGACGTACTTAGATAGATGGGGCGTATTACAGGGATTGGACGTGGTTGCAGAGATGGGGCGTGGTTACAGAGGTGTGGCGTGGTTACAGAGATGGGGCGTGGTTACAGTGATGGGGCGTGGTTACAGATTTAGGACGTGGTTAGAGAGAAGGGACATGGTTACAGAGATGGGGCGTGGTTACAGAGATGTGGCGTGGTTACAGGGATGGGGCGTGGTTACAGAGATAGGACGTGGTTACAGAGATAGGACGTGGTTACAGAGATGGGGCGTGGTTACAGGGATGGGACGTGGTCACAGAGATAGGACGTGGTTACAGAGATGGGGCGTGGTTACAGAGATGGGTCGTGGTTACAGAGATGGGACGTGGTTACAGAGATGGGGCGTGGTTACAGAGATGGGGCGTAGTTACAGAGATGGGGCGTGGTTAAGGAGATGGGACGTGGTTACAGTGATGGGGCGTTGTTACAGAGAGGGGACGTGGTTACAGAGATGGGGCGTGGTTAGAGAGATGGGTCGTGGTTACAGAGATGGGGCGTGGTTACAGAAATGGGGCGTGGTTACAGAGATGGGGCGTGGTTACAGAGATGGGGGGTGGTTACAGAGATGGGGCGTGTTTACAGAGATGAGACGTGGTTAGTGAGATGGGACGTGGTTACAGAGATGGGACGTGGTTACAGAGATGGGGCGTGGTTAGAGAGATGGGGCGTGGTTACAGAGATGGGACGTGGTTACAGAGATGGGGCGTGGTTACAGAGATGGGGCGTGGTTACAGAGATGGGGCGTGGTTACAGAGATGAGACGTGGTTACAGAGATGGGCCGTGGTTAGAGAGATGGGGGGTGGTTTCAGAGATGGGGCGTGGTTACAGAGATTGGGCGTGGTTACAGAGATGGGGCGTGGTTAGAGAGATGGGGCGTGGTTACAGAGATGGGGCGTGGTTACAGAGATGGGGCGTGGTTACAGAGATGGGTCGTGGTTACAGAGATGTGGCGTGGCTACAGAGATGGTGCGTGGTTAAGGAGATGAGACGGAGTTAGAAAGATGGGGCGTGGTTAGAGAGATGGGGCGTGGTTAGAAAGATGGGGCTTGGTTACAGAGATGGGGCGTGGTTACAGAGATGGGGCGTGGTTACAGAGATGGGGCGTGGTTACAGAGATTGGACTTGGTTACAGAGATGGGGCGTGGTTACAGAGATGGGACTTGTTTAGAGAGATTGGGCGTGGTTAGAGAGATGGGACGTGGTTAGAGAGATGGGGCGTGGTTACAGAGATTGCACTTGGTTACAGAGATGGGGCGTGGTTACAGAGATGGGACGTGCTTAGATATATGGGGCGTGGTTAGATAGATGGGGCGTCGTTACAGTGATTGTGCGTGGTTACAGAGTTAGGGCGTGGTTACAGAGATGGTGCGTGGGTACAGAGATGGGACGTGGTTTCAGAGATGGGGCGTGGTTACAGAGATGGGGCGTGGTTACAGAGATGGGGCGTGGTTACAGAGATGAGACGTGGTTACAGAGATGGGGCGTGGTTACAATGATGGGACGTGGTTACAGAGATGGGGCGTGGTTAGAGAGATGTGGCGTGGTTACAGAGATGGCGCGTGGTTACCGAGATGGGGCGTGGTTACAGAAATGGGGCGTGTTTTAAGAGATTGGGCGTGGTTAGAGAGATGGGGCGTGGTTACAGAGATGAGACGTACTTAGATAGTTGGGTCGTATTACAGGGATTGGACGTGGTTGCAGAGATGGGGCGTGGTTACAGAGATGGGACGTGGTTAGAGAGATGGGGCGTGGTTACAGAGATGGGGCGTGGTACAGAGATGGAGCGTGGTTACAGAGATGGGACGTGGTTACAGAGATGGGGCGTGGTTACAGAGATGGGACGTCTTTACAGAGATGGGACGTTTTTAGAGAGATGGGGCGTGTTTACATAAATGGGGCGTGGTTACAGAGATGGGGCGTGGTTACAGAGATGAGACGTGGTTACATAGATGGGACGTGGTTACAGAGATGGGGCGTGGTTACAGAGATGGGACGTGGTTACAGAGATGGGGCGTGGTTACAGAGATGGGCGTGGTTACAGAGATGGGACGTGGTTAGGGAGAAAGGACGTGGTTAGAGAGATGGGGCGAAGTTACAGAGATGGGACGTGGTTACAGAGATGGGGCGTGGTTACAGAGATGGGACGTGGTTACAGAGATGGGACGTGGTTAGAGAGATGGGACGTGGTTACAGAGATGGGGCGAAGTTACAGAGATGGGACGTGGTTACAGAGATGGGGCGTGGTTACAGAGATGGGGCGTGGTTACTGAGATGGGCGTGGTTACAGAGATGGGGCGTGGTTAGAGAGATGGGGCGTGGTTACAGAGATGGGAAGTGGTTAGAGAGATGGGGCGTGGTTACAGAGATGGGGCGTGGTTAGAGAGATGGGACGTGGTTAGAGAGATGGGGCGTGGTTACTGAGATGGGGCGTGGTTACAGAGATGGGGCGTGGTTACAGAGATGGGGCGTGGTTACAGAGATGGGACGTGGTTAGAGAGATGGGGCGTGGTTACAGAGATGGGGCGTGGTTGCAGTGATGGGGCGTGGTTACAGAGATGGGGCGTGGTTACAGAGATGGGGCGTGGTTACAGAGATGGGGCGTGTTTGCAGAGATGGGGCGTGGGTACAGAGATGGGACGTGGTTACAGAGATGGGATGTGGTTACAGAGATGGGGCGTGGTTAGAGAGATGGGGCGTGGTTACAGAGATGGGGCGTGGTTACAGAGATGGGGCGTGGTTATAGAGATGAGGCGTGGTTACAGAGATGGGGCGTGGTTACAGAGATGGGACGTGGTTACAGAGATGGGGCGTGGTTACAGAGATGGGGCGTGGTTACAGAGATGGGGCGTGGTTACAGAGATGGGGCGTGGTTAGAGAGATGGGGCGTGGTTACAGAGATGGGGCGTGGTTACAGAGATGGGACGTGGTTACAGAGATGGGGCGTGGTTACAGAGATGGGGCGTGGTACAGAGATGGGGCGTGTTACAGAGATGAGTCGTGTTTAGGAGATGGGACGTGGTTACAGAGATGGGACGTGGTTAGCAGAGATTGGGCGTGGTTACAGAGATGGGGCTTGGTTACAGAGATGAGGCGTGGTTACAGAGATGGGGCGTGGTTACATAGATGGGGCGTGTTTACAGAGATGGGGCGTGGTTAGCTGAGATGGGCGTGGTTACTGAGATGGGGCGTGGTTAGTGAGATTGGGCGTGGTTACAGAGATGGGACGTGGTTACAGAGATGGGACGTGGTTACAGAGATGGGGCGTGGTTACAGAGATGGGGCGTGGTTAGAGAGATGGGACGTGGTTACCGAGATGGGGCGTGGTTACAGAAATGGGGCGTGTTTTAAGAGATTGGGCGTGGTTAGAGAGATGGGGCGTGGTTACAGAGATGAGACGTACTTAGATAGTTGGGGCGTATTACAGGGATTGGACGTGGTTGCAGAGATGGGGCGTGGTTAGAGAGATGGGGCGTGGTTACGGAGATAGGGCGTGGTTACAGAGATGGGGCGTGGTTACAGAGATGGGGCGTGGTTACAGAGATGGGGCGTGGTTACAGAGATGGGGCGTAGTTACAGAGATGGGGCGTGGTTACACAGATGGGACGTGGTTACAGAGATGGGGCGTGGTTACAGAGATGGGTCGTCTTTACGGAGATGGGACGTGGTTACAGAGATGGGGCGTGGTTACAGAGATGAGACGTGGTTACATAGATGGGGCGTGGTTACAGAGATGAGACGTGCTTCCAGAGATGGGTCGTGGTTACAGAGATGGGGCGTGGTTACAGAGATGGGACGTGTTTAGGGAGAAGGGAAGTGGTTAGAGAGATGGGGCGTGGTTACAGAGATGGGACGTGGTTAGAGAGATGGGACGTGGTTACAGAGATGGGGCGAAGTTACAGAAATGGGACGTGGTTACAGAGATGGGGCGTGCTTACAGAGATGGGGCGTGGTTAGAGAGATGGGGCGTGGTTACAGAGATGGGGCGTGGTTAGAGAGATGGGTCGTGGTTAGAGAGATGGGTCGTGGTTACAGAGATGGGGCGTGGTTACAGAGATGGGGCGTTTTTACAGAGATGGGACGTGGTTAGAGAGATGGGGCGTGGTTACAGAGATGGGGCGTGGTTGCAGAGATGGGGCGTGGTTACAGAGATGGGGCGTGGTTACAGAGATGGGGCGTGGTTACAGAGATGGGGCGTGTTTGCAGAGATGGGGCGTGGTTACAGAGATGGGATGTGGTTACAGAGATGGGACGTGGTTAAATAGCTGGGGCGTGGTTACAGAGATGGGGCGTCGTTACAGAGATGGGGCGTGGTTACAGAGATGGGGCGTGTTTGCAGAGATGGGGCGTGGTTACAGAGATGGGATGTGGTTACAGAGATGGGACGTGGTTAAATAGCTGGGGCGTGGTTACAGAGATGGGGCGTGTTTACAGAGTTGGGGCGTGGTTACAGAGATGGGACGATATTACAGAGATGGGATGTGGTTACAGAGATGGGACGTGGTTCGATAGCTGGGGCGTGGTTACAGAGATGGGGCGTGTTTACAGAGATGGGGCGTGGTTATAGAGATGAGGCGTGGTTACAGAGATGGGGCGTGGTTACAGAGATGGGACGTGGTTACAGAGAGGGGGCGCGGTTACAGAGATGGGACGTGGTTACAGAGATGGGGCGTGGTTACAGAGATGGGGCGTGGTTACAGAGATGGGGCGTGTTTACAGAGATGGGGCGTGGTTATAGAGATGAGGCGTGGTTACAGAGATGGGGCGTGGTTACAGAGATGGGACGTGGTTACAGAGATGGGGCGTGGTTACAGAGATGGGACGTGGTTACAGAGATGGGGCGTGGTTACAGAGATGGGGCGTGGTTACAGAGATGGGGCGTGGTTACAGAGATGGGGCGTGGTTACAGAGATGGGGCGTGGTTACAGAGATGGGGCGTGGTTACAGAGATGGGGACGTGGTTAGAGAGATGTGCGTGGTTACAGAGATGGGAGCGTGGTTACAGAGATGGGGCGTGGTTACAGAGATGGGACGTGGTTACAGAGATGGGGCGTGGTTACAGAGATGGGCGTGGTTACAGAGATGGGGCGTGGTTACAGAGATGGGGCGTGGTTACAGAGATGGGGCGTGGTTACAGAGATGGGACGTGGTTACAGAGATGGGGCGTGGTTACAGAGATGGGGCGTGGTTACAGAGATGGGGCGTGGTTACAGAGATGGGACGTGGTTAGAGAGATGGGCGTGGTTACAGAGATGGCGTGGTTACAGAGATGGGCGTGGTTACAGAGATGGGCGTGGTTACAGAGATGGGGCGTGGTTACAGAGATGGGGCGTGGTTACAGAGATGGGGCGTGGTTACAGAGATGGGGCGTAGTTACAGAGATGGGGCGTGGTTACACAGATGGGACGTGGTTACAGAGATGGGGCGTGGTTACAGAGATGGGTCGTCTTTACGGAGATGGGACGTGGTTACAGAGATGGGGCGTGGTTACAGAGATGAGACGTGGTTACATAGATGGGGCGTGGTTACAGAGATGAGACGTGCTTGCAGAGATGGGACGTGGTTACAGAGATGGGGCGTGGTTACAGAGATGGGACGTGTTTAGGGAGAAGGGAAGTGGTTAGAGAGATGGGGCGTGGTTACAGAGATGGGACGTGGTTAGAGAGATGGGACGTGGTTACAGAGATGGGGCGAAGTTACAGAAATGGGACGTGGTTACAGAGATGGGGCGTGCTTACAGAGATGGGGCGTGGTTAGAGAGATGGGGCGTGGTTACAGAGATGGGGCGTGGTTACAGAGATGGGACGTGGTTACAGAGATGGGCGTGGTTACAGAGATGGGGCGTGGTTACAGAGATGGGCGTGGTTACAGAGATGGGGCGTGGTTACAGAGATGGGGCGTGGTTACAGAGATGGGACGTGGTTACAGAGATGGGGCGTGGTTACAGAGATGGGGCGTGGTTACAGAGATGGGACGTGGTTACAGAGATGGGGCGTGGTTACAGAGATGGGGCGTGGTTACAGAGATGGGGCGTGGTTACAGAGATGGGACGTGGTTACAGAGATGGGGCGTGGTTACAGAGATGGGCGTGGTTACAGAGATGGGCGTGGTTACAGAGATGGGGCGTGGTTACAGAGATGGGGCGTGGTTACAGAGATGGGGCGTGGTTACAGAGATGGGACGTGGTTACAGAGATGGGGCGTGGTTACAGAGATGGGGCGTGGTTACAGAGATGGGGCGTGGTTACAGAGATGGGGCGTGGTTACAGAGATGGGGCGTGGTTACAGAGATGGGACGTGGTTAAATAGCAGGGGCGTGGTTACAGAGATGGGGCGTGTTTACAGAGATGGGGCGTGGTTATAGAGATGAGGCGTGGTTACAGAGATGGAGGCGTGGTTACAGAGATGGGACGTGGTTACAGAGAGGGGGCGCGGTTACAGAGATGGGACGTGGTTACAGAGATGGGGCGTGGTTACAGAGATGGGGCGTGGTTACAGAGATGGGGCGTGTTTAGAGAGATGGGGCGTGGTTACAGAGATGGGGCGTGTTTACAGAGATGGGGCGTGGTTACAGAGATGGGGCGTGGTTACAGAGATGAGGCGTGGTTAGATAGATGGGGCGTGGTTACAGAGATGGGGCGTGGTTACAGAGATGGGACGTGGTTATAGAGATGAGGCGTGGTTACCGAGATGGGACGTGGTTGCAGAGATTGGGCGTGGTTACAGAGATGGGGCGTGGTTACAGAGATGAGGCGTGGTTAGAGAGATGGGGCGTGGTTACAGAGATGGGGCGTGGTTACAGAGATGGGGCGTGGTTACAGAGATGGGACGTGGTTAAGAGATGGGCGTGGTTACAGAGATGGGGCGTGGTTACAGAGATGGGCGTGGTTACAGAGATGGGGCGTGGTTACAGAGATGGGCGTGGTTACAGAGATGGGGCGTGGTTACAGAGATGGGACGTGGTTACAGAGATGGGACGTGGTTACAGAGATGGGGCGTGGTTACAGAGATGGGGCGTGGTTACAGAGATGGGACGTGGTTACAGAGATGGGGCGTGGTTACAGAGATGGGGCGTGGTTACAGAGATGGGGCGTGGTTACAGAGATGGGGCGTGGTTACAGAGAGGGGACGTGGTTACAGAGATGGGGCGTGGTTACAGAGATGGGGCGTGGTTACAGAGATGGGGCGTGGTTACAGAGATGGGACTTGTTTAGAGAGATGGGGCGTGGTTACAGAGATGGGACGTGGTTACAGAGATGGGGCGTGGTTACAGAGATGGGGCGTGGTTACAGAGATGGGGCGTGGTTACAGAGATGGGGCGTGGTTACAGATTTAGGACGTGGTTAGAGAGATGGGACGTGATTACAGAGATGGGGCGTGGTTACAGGGATGGGACGTGGTTACAGAGATGGGGCGTGGTTACAGAGATGGGGCGTGGTTACAGAGATGGGGCGTGGTTACAGAGATGGGGCGTGGTTACAGAGATGGGGCGTGGTTAAAGAGATGGGACGTGGTTAGAGAGATGGGGCGTGGTTACAGAGATGGGGCGTGGTTACAGAGATGGGGCGTGGTTACAGAGATGAGACGTGGTTACAGAGATGGGACGTGGTTACAGAGATGGGGCGTGGTTATAGAGATGAGACGTGGTTACAGAGATGGGGCGTGGTTACAGAGATGAGACGTAGGTACAGAGATGGGGCGTGGTTACAGAGATGAGACGTGGTTACAGAGATGGGGCGTGGTTACAGAGATGAGACGTGGTTACAGAGATGGGTCGTGGTTACAGAGATGGGGCGTGGTTACAGAGATGAGACGTGGTTACAGAGATGGGTCGTGGTTACAGAGATGGGGCGTGGTTACAGAGATGGGGCGTGGTTAGAGAGATGGGGCGTGGTTACAGAGATGGGACGTGGTTAGAGAGATGGGGCGTGGTTACAGAGATGGGGCGTGGTTGCAGTGATGGGGCGTGGTTACAGAGATGGGGCGTGGTTACAGAGATGGGGCGTGGTTACAGAGATGGGGCGTGTTTGCAGAGATGGGGCGTGGGTACAGAGATGGGACGTGGTTACAGAGATGGGATGTGGTTACAGAGATGGGACGTGGTTAGATAGCTGGGGCGTGGTTACAGAGATGGGGCGTGTTTACAGAGAAGGGGCGTGGTTATAGAGATGAGGCGTGGTTACAGAGATGGGGCGTGGTTACAGAGATGGGACGTGGTTACAGAGAGGGGGAGTGGTTACAGAGATGGGACGTGGTTACAGAGATGGGGCGTGGTTACAGAGATGGGGCGTGGTTACAGAGATGGGGCGTGTTTAGAGAGATGGGGCGTGGTTACAGAGATGGGGCGTGTTACAGAGATGGGGCGTGGTTACAGAGATGGGGCGTGGTTACAGAGATGAGGCGTGGTTAGATAGATGGGGCGCGGTTACAGAGATGGGTCGTGTTTACAGAGATGGGACGTGGTTACAGAGATGGGACGTGGTTGCAGAGATTTGGCGTGGTTACAGAGATGGGGCGTGGTTACAGAGATGAGGCGTGGTAAGATAGATGGGGCCTGGTTACATAGATGGGGCGTGTTTACAGAGATGGGGCGTGGTTAGTGAGATTGGGCGTGGTTACTGAGATGGGGCGTGGTTAGTGAGATTGGGCGTGGTTACAGAGATGGGACGTGGTTACAGAGATGGGACGTGGTTACAGAGATGGGACGTGGTTACAGAGATGGGGCGTGGTTAGAGAGATGGGACGTGGTTACCGAGATGGGGCGTGGTTACAGAAATGGGGCGTGTTTTAAGAGATTGGGCGTGGTTAGAGAGATGGGGCGTGGTTACAGAGATGAGACGTACTTAGATAGTTGGGGCGTATTACAGGGATTGGACGTGGTTGCAGAGATGGGGCGTGGTTAGAGAGATGGGGCGTGGTTACGGAGATGGGGCGAGGTTACAGAGATGGGGCGTGGTTACAGAGATGGGGCGTGGTTACAGAGATGGGGCGTGGTTACAGAGATGGGGCGTAGTTACAGAGATGGGGCGTGGTTACAGAGATGGGACGTGGTTACAGAGATGGGGCGTGGTTACAGAGATGGGTCGTCTTTACGGAGATGGGACGTGGTTACAGAGATGGGGCGTGGTTACAGAGATGAGACGTGGTTACAGAGATGGGACGTGGTTACAGAGATGGGACGTGGTTACAGAGATGGGGCGTGGTTACAGAGATGAGACGTGCTTGCAGAGATGGGACGTGGTTACAGAGATGGGGCGTGGTTACAGAGATGGGACGTGTTTAGGGAGAAGGGAAGTGGTTAGAGAGATGGGGCGTGGTTACAGAGATGGGACGTGGTTAGAGAGATGGGACGTGGTTACAGAGATGGGGCGAAGTTACAGAAATGGGACGTGGTTACAGAGATGGGGCGTGCTTACAGAGATGGGGCGTGGTTAGAGAGATGGGGCGTGGTTACAGAGATGGGGCGTGGTTAGAGAGATGGGACGTGGTTAGAGAGATGGGTCGTGGTTACAGAGATGGGGCGTGGTTACAGAGATGGGGCGTTTTTACAGAGATGGGACGTGGTTAGAGAGATGGGGCGTGGTTACAGAGATGGGGCGTGGTTGCAGAAATGGGGCGTGGTTACAGAGATGGGGCGTGGTTACAGAGATGGGGCGTGGTTACAGAGATGGGGCGTGTTTGCAGAGATGGGGCGTGGTTACAGAGATGGGATGTGGTTACAGAGATGGGAGGTGGTTAAATAGCTGGGGCGTGGTTACAGAGATGGGGCGTCGTTACAGAGATGGGGCGTGGTTACAGAGATGGGGCGTGTTTGCAGAGATGGGGCGTGGTTACAGAGATGGGATGTGGTTACAGAGATGGGACGTGGTTAAATAGCTGGGGCGTGGTTACAGAGATGGGGCGTGTTTACAGAGTTGGGGCGTGGTTACAGAGATGGGACGTGGTTAAATAGCAGGGGCGTGGTTACAGAGATGGGGCGTGTTTACAGAGATGGGGCGTGGTTATAGAGATGAGGCGTGGTTACAGAGATGGGGCGTGGTTACAGAGATGGGACGTGGTTACAGAGAGGGGGCGCGGTTACAGAGATGGGACGTGGTTACAGAGATGGGGCGTGGTTACAGAGATGGGGCGTGGTTACAGAGATGGGGCGTGTTTAGAGAGATGGGGCGTGCTTACAGAGATAAGACGTGGTTACAGAGATGGGGCGTGGTTAGAGAGATGGGGCGTGGTTACGGAGATGGGGCGTGATTACAGAAATGGGGCGTGTTTACAGAGCTGGGGCGTGGTTACAGAGATGGGGCGTGCTTACAGAGATAAGACGTGGTTACAGAGATGGGGCGTGGTTAGAGAGATGGGACGTGGTTACCGAGATGGGGCGTGGTTACAGAAATGGGGCGTGTTTTAAGAGATTGGGCGTGGTTAGAGAGATGGGGCGTGGTTACAGAGATGAGACGTACTTAGATAGTTGGGGCGTATTACAGGGATTGGACGTGGTTGCAGAGATGGGGCGTGGTTAGAGAGATGGGGCGTGGTTGCGGAGATGGGGCGTGGTTACAGAGATGGGGCGTGGTTACAGAGATGGGGCGTGGTTACAGAGATGGGGCGTGGTTACAGAGATGGGGCGTAGTTACAGAGATGGGACGTGGTT
Organism: Carcharodon carcharias; assembly: GCF_017639515.1. NCBI lineage: Eukaryota > Metazoa > Chordata > Chondrichthyes > Lamniformes > Lamnidae > Carcharodon > Carcharodon carcharias. The sequence continues at coordinate 4,964,151 of NC_054493.1, read as the reverse complement.
ACAGAGATGGGACGTGGTTACAGAGATGGGGCGTGGTTACAGAGATGGGTCGTCTTTACGGAGATGGGACGTGGTTACAGAGATGGGGCGTGGTTACAGAGATGAGACGTGGTTACATAGATGGGGCGTGGTTACAGAGATGAGGCGTGGTTAGATAGATGGGGCCTGGTTACATAGATGGGGCGTGTTTACAGAGATGGGGCGTGGTTAGTGAGATTGGGCGTGGTTACTGAGATGGGGCGTGGTTAGTGAGATTGGGCGTGGTTACAGAGATGGGACGTGGTTACAGAGATGGGACGTGGTTACAGAGATGGGACGTGGTTACAGAGATGGGGCGTGGTTAGAGAGATGGGACGTGGTTACCGAGATGGGGCGTGGTTACAGAAATGGGGCGTGTTTTAAGAGATTGGGCGTGGTTAGAGAGATGGGGCGTGGTTACAGAGATGAGACGTACTTAGATACTTGGGGCGTATTACAGGGATTGGACGTGGTTGCAGAGATGGGGCGTGGTTAGAGAGATGGGGCGTGGTTACAGAGATGGGGCGTGGTTACAGAGATGGGACGTGGTTACAGAGATGGGGCGTGGTTACAGAGATGGGTCGTCTTTACGGAGATGGGACGTGGTTACAGAGATGGGGCGTGGTTACAGAGATGAGACGTGGTTACATAGATGGGGCGTGGTTACAGAGATGAGACGTGCTTGCAGAGATGGGACGTGGTTACAGAGATGGGGCGTGGTTACAGAGATGGGACGTGTTTAGGGAGAAGGGAAGTGGTTAGAGAGATGGGGCGTGGTTACAGAGATGGGACGTGGTTAGAGAGATGGGACGTGGTTACAGAGATGGGGCGAAGTTACAGAAATGGGACGTGGTTACAGATATGGGGCGTGCTTACAGAGATGGGGCGTGGTTAGAGAGATGGGGCGTGGTTACAGAGATGGGGCGTGGTTAGAGAGATGGGACGTGGTTAGAGAGATGGGTCGTGGTTACAGAGATGGGGCGTGGTTACAGAGATGGGGCGTTTTTACAGAGATGGGACGTGGTTAGAGAGATGGGGCGTGGTTACAGAGATGGGGCGTGGTTGCAGAGATGGGGCGTGGTTACAGAGATGGGGCGTGGTTACAGAGATGGGGCGTGGTTACAGAGATGGGGCGTGTTTGCAGAGATGGGGCGTGGTTACAGAGATGGGATGTGGTTACAGAGATGGGACGTGGTTAAATAGCTGGGGCGTGGTTACAGAGATGGGGCGTCGTTACAGAGATGGGGCGTGGTTACAGAGATGGGGCGTGTTTGCAGAGATGGGGCGTGGTTACAGAGATGGGATGTGGTTACAGAGATGGGACGTGGTTAAATAGCTGGGGCGTGGTTACAGAGATGGGGCGTGTTTACAGAGTTGGGGCGTGGTTACAGAGATGGGACGTGGTTACAGAGATGGGATGTGGTTACAGAGATGGGACGTGGTTAAATAGCAGGGGCGTGGTTACAGAGATGGGGCGTGTTTACAGAGATGGGGCGTGGTTATAGAGATGAGGCGTGGTTACAGAGATGGGGCGTGGTTACAGAGATGGGACGTGGTTACAGAGAGGGGGCGCGGTTACAGAGATGGGACGTGGTTACAGAGATGGGGCGTGGTTACAGAGATGGGGCGTGGTTACAGAGATGGGGCGTGTTTAGAGAGATGGGGCGTGGTTACAGAGATGGGGCGTGTTACAGAGATGGGGCGTGGTTACAGAGATGGGGCGTGGTTACAGAGATGAGGCGTGGTTAGATAGATGGGGCGTGGTTACAGAGATGGGGCGTGTTTACAGCGATGGGACGTGGTTATAGAGATGAGGCGTGGTTACCGAGATGGGACGTGGTTGCAGAGATTTGGCGTGGTTACAGAGATGGGGCGTGGTTACAGAGATGAGGCGTGGTTAGAGAGATGGGGCGTGGTTACAGAGATGGGGCGTGGTTAGTGACATTGGGCGTGGTTACAGAGATGGGGCGTGGTTAGTGAGATTGGGCGTGGTTACTGAGATGGGGCGTGGTTAGTGAGATTGGGCGTGTTTACAGAGATGGGGCGTGGTTAGTGAGATTGAGCGTGGTTACTGAGATGGGGCGTGGTTAGAGAGATGGGACGTGGTTAGAGAGATGGGACGTGGTTACAGAGATGGGACGTGGTTACAGAGATGGGGCGTGGGTACAGAGATGGGACGTGGTCTCAGAGATGGGGCGTGGTTACAGAGATGGGGCGTGGTTAGACAGATGGGGCGTGGTTACAGAGATGGAACGTGGTTACCGAGATTCGGCGTGTTTACAGAAATCGGGCGTGTTTTATGAGATTGGGCGTGGTTAGAGAGATGTGGCGTGGTTACAGAGATGAGACGTACTTAGATAGATGGGGCGTATTACAGGGATTGGACGTGGTTGCAGAGATGGGGCGTGGTTACAGAGATGTGGCGTGGTTACAGAGATGGGGCGTGGTTACAGAGATGGGGCGTGGTTACAGATTTAGGACGTGGTTACAGAGATAGGACGTGGTTACAGATATGGGGCGTGGTTACAGGGATGGTACGTGGTTACAGAGATAGGACGTGGTTACAGAGATGGGGCGTGGTTACAGAGATGGGGCGTGGTTACAGTGATTGGGCGTGGTTACAGAGATGGGGCGGGGTTAAAGACATGGGACGTGGTTAGAGAGATGGGGCGTGGTTACAGAGATGGGGCGTGGTTACAGAGATTGGTCGTGGTTACAGAGATGAGACGTGGTTACAGAGATGGGACGTGGTTACAGAGATGGGGCGTGGTTATAGAGATGAGACGTGGTTACAGAGATGGGGCGTGGTTAGAGAGATGAGACGTAGGTACAGAGATGGGGCTTGGTTACAGAGATGAGACGTGTTTACAGAGATGGGGCGTGGTTACAGAGATGAGACGTGGTTACAGAGATGGGTCGTGGTTACAGAGATGGGGCGTGGTTACAGAGATGAGACGTGGTTACAGAGATGGGTCGTGGTTACAGAGATGGGGCGTGGTTACAGAGATGAGACGTGGTTACAGAGATGGGGCGTGGTTACAGAGATGGGGCGTGGTTACAGAGATGAGACGTGGGTACAGAGATGGGGCGTGGTTACAGAGATGGGACGTGGTTACAGAGATGGGGCGTGGTTACAGAAATGAGACGTGGTTACAGAGATGGGGCGTGGTTACAGAGATTGGGCGTGGTTACAGAGATGGGGCGTGGTTACGGAGATGGGGCGTGGTTACAGAGATGGGGCGTGGTTACAGAGATGGGGCGTGGTTACAGAGATGGGACTTGGTTACAGAGATGGGGCGTGGTTACAGAGATGGGGCGTGGTTACAGTGATGGGGCGGGGTTACAGAGATGGGGCGTGGTTAGAGAGATGGGACGTCGTTACAGAGATGGGGCGTGGTTAGAGAGATAGGACGTGGTTAGAGAGATGGGGCGTGGTTACTGAGATGGGGCGTGGTTACAGAGATGGGGCGTGGTTACAGAGATGGGCCGTGGTTACAGAGATGGGACGTGTTTAGAGAGATGGGACGTGGTTTGTGAGATTGGGCGTGGTTACAGTGATTGGGCGTGGTTACAGAGAATGGGCGTGTTTACATAGAGGGGACGTGTTTACAGAAATGTAACATTTTTACAGTGATGGGGCGTTGTTACAGAGATGGGTCGTGGTTACAGAGATGGGGCGTGGTTACGGAGATGGGGCGTGATTACAGAAATGGGGCGTGTTTACAGAGCTGGGGCGTGGTTACAGAGATGGGGCGTGCTTACAGAGATAAGACGTGGTTACAGAGATGGGGCGTGGTTAGAGAGATGGGGCGTGGTTACAGAGATGGGACGTGGTTACAGAGATGGGACGTGGTTACAGAGATGGGACGTGGTTACAGAGATGAGACGTGGTTACAGAGATGGGACGTGGTTACAGAGATGGGACGTGGTTCCAGAGATGGGGCGTGGTTACAGAGATGGGACGTGGTTACAGAGATGGGGCGTGGTTACAGAGATGGGGCGTGGTTACAGAGATGGGGCGTGGTTACAGAGATGAGACGTCGTTAGAGAGATGGGACGTAGTTACAGAGATGGGACGTGGTTACAGAGATGGGGCGCGGTTACAGAGATGGGGCGTGGTTACAGAGATGGGGCGTGGTTACAGAGATGGGGCGTGTTACAGAGATGGGACGTGTTTACAGAGATGGGGCGTGTTACAGAGATGGGGCGTGGTTACAGAGATGGGGCGTGGTTACAGAGATGTGGCGTGGCTACAGAGATGGGGCGTGGTTAGGGAGATGAGACGGAGTTAGAAAGATGTGGCGTGGTTAGAGAGATGGGGCTTGGTTAGAAAGATGGGGCTTGGTTACAGAGATGGGGCGTGGTTACAGAGATGGGGCGTGGTTACAGAGATGAGACGTGGTTACAGAGATTGGACTTGGTTACAGAGATGGGGCGTGGTTACAGAGATGGAACGTGGTTACAGAGATGGGACGTGGTTACAGAGAAGGGGCGTGGTTACAGAGATGAGACGTACTTAGATAGATGGGGCGTATTACAGGGATTGGACGTGGTTGCAGAGATGGGGCGTGGTTACAGAGATGTGTCGTTGTTACAGAGATGGGGCGTGGTTACAGAGATGGGGCGTGGTTACAGATTTAGGACGTGGTTAGAGAGATGGGACATGGTTACAGAGATGGGGCGTGGTTACAGAGATGTGGCGTGGTTACAGGGATGGGGCGTGGTTACAGAGATAGGACGTGGTTACAGAGATAGGACGTGGTTACAGAGATGGGGCGTGGTTACAGAGATGGGGCGTGGTTACAGGGATGGGACGTGGTTACAGAGATAGGACGTGGTTACAGAGATGGGGCGTGGTAACAGAGATGGGGCGTGGTTACAGAGATGTGGCGTGGTTACAGGGATGGGGCGTGGTTACAGAGATAGGACGTGGTTACAGAGATAGGACGTGGTTACAGAGATGGGGCGTGGTTACAGAGATGGGGCGTGGTTACAGGGATGGGACGTGGTTACAGAGATAGGACGTGGTTACAGAGATGGGGCAAGGTAACAGAGATGGGACGTGGTTACAGAGATGGGACGTGGTTACAGAGATGTGACGTGGTTACAGAGATGGGGCGTGGTTACAGAGAAGGGGCGTGGTTACAGAGATGGGACGTGGTTACAGAGATGGGGCGTGGTTACAGAGATGGGGCGTGGTTACAGAGATGGGACGTGGTTACAGTGATGGGGCGTTGTTACAGAGAGGGGACGTGGTTACAGTGATGGGGCGTTGTTACAGAGAGGGGACGTGGTTAGAGAGATGGGTCGTGGTTACAGAGATGGGGCGTGGTTACAGAAATGGGGCGTGGTTACAGAGATGGGGCGTGGTTACAGAGATGGGGCGTGGTTACAGAGATGGGGCGTGGTTACAGAGATGAGACGTGGTTAGTGAGATGGGACGTGGTTACAGAGATGGGACGTGGTTACAGAGATGAGACGTGGTTAGTGAGATGGGACGTGGTTACAGAGATGGGACGTGGTTACAGAGATGAGACGTGGTTAGTGAGATGGGACGTGGTTACAGAGATGGGACGTGGTTACAGAGATGCGACGTGGTTACAGAGATGGGACGTGGTTACAGAGATGGGACGTGGTTACAGAGATGGAACGTGGTTACAGAGATGGGACGTGGTTACAGAGATGGGACGTGGTTGCAGAGATGTGGCGTGGTTACAGAGATGGGACGTGGTTACAGAGATGGGACGTGGTTACAGAGATGGGGCGTGGTTACAGAGATGGGGCGTGGTTACAGAGATGGGGCGTGTTGCAGAGATGGGACGTGGTTACAGAGATGGGGCGTGGTTAGAGAGATGGGTCGTGGTTACAGAGATGGGGCGTGGTTACAGAAATGGGGCGTGGTTACAGAGATGGGGCGTGGTTACAGAGATGGGGCGTGGTTACAGAGATGAGACGTGGTTAGTGAGATGGGACGTGGTTATAGAGATGGGACGTGGTTACAGAGATGGGGCGTGGTTACAGAGATGGGGCGTGGTTATAGAGATGAGGCGTGGTTACAGAGATGGGACGTGGTTACAGAGATGGGGCGTGGTTACAGAGATTGGGCGTGGTTAGGGAGATGGGACGTGGTTACAGAGATGGGGCGTGGTTAGAGAGATGGGACGTGCTTAGATATATGGGGCGTGGTTAGCGAGATGGGGCGTGGTTACAGAGATGGGACGTGGTTACAGAGATGGGACGTGGTTACAGAGATGGGACTCGGTTACAGAGATGGGGCGTGGTTACAGAGATGGGGAGTGGTTACAGAGATGGGACGTGGTTACAGAGATGGGGCGTGGTTAGACAGATGGGGCGTGGTTACAGAGATGGGGCCTGGTTACAGAGATGGGACGTGGTTACTGAGATGGGGCGTGGTTACAGAGATGGGACGTGGTTACAGAGATGGGGCGTGGTTATAGAGATGGGAGTGGTTACTGAGATGAGACGTGGTTACAGAGATGGGGCGTGGTTACAGAGATGAGACGTGGTTAGTGAGATGGGACGTGGTTATAGAGATGGGACGTGGTTACAGAGATGGGGCGTGGTTACAGAGATGGGGCGTGGTTATAGAGATGAGGCGTGGTTACAGAGATGGGACGTGGTTACAGAGATGGGGCGTGGTTACAGAGATGGGGCGTGGTTACAGAGATGGGGCGTGGTTACAGGGATGGGGCGTGGTTACAGAGATGGGTCGTGGTTACAGAGATGTGGCGTGGCCAAAGAGATGGGGCGTGGTTAATGAGATGAGACGGAGTTAGAAAGATGGGGCGTGTTTAGAGAGATGGGGCGTGGTTAGAAAGATGGGGCTTGGTTACAGAGATGGGGCGTGGTTACAGAGATGGGGCGTGGTTACAGAGATGGGGCGTGGTTACAGAGATTGGACTTGGTTACAGAGATGGGGCGTGGTTACAGAGATGGGACTTGTTTAGAGAGATTGGGCGTGGTTAGAGAGATGGGACGTGGTTAGAGAGATGGGGCGTGGCTACAGAGATGGGGCGTGGCTACAGAGATGGGGCGTGGTTGCAGAGATTGCACTTGGTTACAGAGATGGGGCGTGGTTACAGAGATGGGACTTGTTTAGAGAGATTGGGCGTGGTTAGGGAGATGGGACGTGGTTACAGAGATGGGGCGTGGTTAGAGAGATGGGACGTGCTTAGATATATGGGGCGTGGTTAGCGAGATGGGGCGTGGTTACAGAGATGGGACGTGGTTACAGAGATGGGACGTGGTTACAGAGATGGGACTCGGTTACAGAGATGGGGCGTGGTTACAGAGATGGGGAGTGGTTACAGAGATGGGACGTGGTTACAGAGATGGGGCGTGGTTAGACAGATGGGGCGTGGTTACAGAGATGGGGCCTGGTTACAGAGATGGGACGTGGTTACTGAGATGGGGCGTGGTTACAGAGATGGGACGTGGTTACAGAGATGGGGCGTGGTTATAGAGATGGGAGTGGTTACTGAGATGAGACGTGGTTACAGAGATGGGACGTGGTTACTGAGATGGGGCGTGGTTACAGAGATGGGGCGTGGTTACAGAGATGGGGCGTGGGTACAGAGATGGGGCGTGGTTACAGAGATGGGACGTGGTTACTGAGATGGGGCGTGGTTACGGAGATGGGGCGTGGTTACAGAGATGGTGCGTGGGTACAGAGATGGGGCGTGTTTAGAGAGATGGGGCGTGGGTACAGAGATGGGACGTGGGTACAGAGATCTGGCGTGGTTACAGAGATGGGGCGTGGTTAGAGAGATGGGGCGTGGTTACAGAGATGGGGCGTGGTTACAGAGATGTGGCGTGGTTACAGAGATGGGGCGTGTTTAGAGTGATGGGGCGTGGTTAGAGAGATGTGACGTGCTTAGATATATGGGGCGTGCTTAGATATATGGGGCGTGGTTAGAGAGATGGGACGTCTTTAGTGAGATGGGGCGTGGTTAGAGACATAGGGCGTGGTTACAGAGATGGGGCGTGGTTAGAGACATAGGGCGTGGTTACAGAGATGAGACGTGGGTACAGAGATGGGGCTTGGTTACAGAGATGGGACGTGGTTACAGAGATGGGGCGTGGTTACAGAGATGGGGCGTGGTTACAGAGATGAGACGTGGTTACAGAGATGGGTCGTGGTTACAGAGATGGGGCGTGGTTACAGAGATGAGACGTGGTTACAGAGATGGGTCGTGGTTACAGAGATGGGGCGTGGTTACAGAGATGAGACGTGGTTACAGAGATGGGGCGTGGTTACAGAGATGGGGCGTGGTTACAGAGATGAGACGTGGGTACAGAGATGGGGCGTGGTTACAGAGATGGGACGTGGTTACAGAGATGGGGCGTGGTTACAGAAATGAGACGTGGTTACAGAGATGGGGCGTGGTTACAGAGATGGGGCGTGGTTACAGAGATGGGGCGTGGTTACAGAGATGGGGCGTGGTTACAGAGATGGGGCGTGGTTACAGAGATGGGACTTGGTTAGAGAGATGGAACGTGGTTACAGAGATGGGGCGTGGTTACAGAGATGGGGCGTGGTTACAGAGATGGGGCGTGGTTACAGAGATGAGACGTCCTTAGAGAGATGGGACGTGGTTACAGAGATGGGACGTGGTTACAGAGATGGGGCGCGGTTACACAGATGGGGCGTGGTTACAGAGATGGGGCGTGGTTACAGAGATGGGGCGTGTTACAGAGATGGGACGTGTTTACAGAGTTGGGGCGTGTTACAGAGATGGGGCGTGGGTACAGAGATGGGGCGTGGTTACAGAGATGGGGAGCGGTTACAGAGATGGGGCGTGGTTAGAGAGATGGGGCGTGGTTACAGAGATGGGGCGTGTTTACAGAGATGGTTCGTGGTTACAGAGATGTTTCGTGGCTACAGAGATGGGGCGTGGTTAGGGAGATGAGACGGAGTTAGAAAGATGGGGCGTGGTTAGAGAGATGGGGCTTGGTTAGAAAGATGGGGCTTGGTTACAGAGATGGGGCGTGGTTACAGAGATGGGGCGTGGTTACAGAGATGAGACGTGGTTACAGAGATTGGACTTGGTTACAGAGATGGTGCGTGGTTACAGAGATGGGACGTGGTTACAGAGATGGGACGTGGTTACAGAGATGGGGCGTGGTTACAGAGAAGGGGCGTGGTTACAGAGATGAGACGTACTTAGATAGATGGGGCTTATTACAGGGAATGGACGTGGTTGCAGAGATGGGACATGGTTACAGAGATGGGGCGTGGTTACAGAGATGTGGCGTGGTTACAGGGATGGGGCGTGGTTACAGAGATAGGACGTGGTTACAGAGATAGGACGTGGTTACAGAGATGGGGCGTGGTTACAGTGATGGGGCGTGGTTACAGGGATGGGACGTGGTTACAGAGATAGGACGTGGTTACAGAGATGGGGCGTGGTAACAGAGATGGGGCGTGGTTACAGAGATGTGGCGTGGTTACAAGGATGGGGCGTGGTTACAGAGATAGGACGTGGTTACAGAGATAGGACGTGGTTACAGAGATGGGGCGTGGTTACAGGGATGGGGCGTGGTTACTGGGATGGGACGTGGTTACAGAGATAGGACGTGGTTACAGAGATGGGGCGTGGTAACAGAGATGGGGCGTGGTTACAGAGATGGGACGTGGTTACAGAGATGGGACGTGGTTACAGAGATGGGGCGTGGTTACAGAGAAGGGGCGTGGTTACAGAGATGGGTCGTGTTTACAGAGATGGGGCGTGGTTACAGAGATGTGGCGTGGTTACAGAGATGGGGCGTGGTTACAGAGATGAGACGTGGTTAGTGAGATGGGACGTGGTTACAGAGATGGGACGTGGTTACAGAGATGAGACGTGGTTAGTGAGATGGGACGTGGTTACAGAGATGGGACGTGGTTACAGAGATGAGACGTGGTTAGTGAGATGGGACGTGGTTACAGAGATGGGACGTGGTTACAGAGATGGGGCGTGGTTACAGAGATGGGGCGTGGTTACAGAGATGGGGCGTGTTGCAGAGATGGGACGTGGTTACAGAGATGGGGCGTGGTTAGAGAGATGGGTCGTTGTTACAGAGATGGGGCGTGGTTACAGAAATGGGGCGTGGTTACAGAGATGGGGCGTGGTTACAGAGATGGGGCGTGGTTACAGAGATGAGACGTGGTTAGTGAGATGGGACGTGGTTACAGAGATGGGACGTGGTTACAGAGATGGGGCGTGGTTACAGAGATGGGGCGTGGTTATAGAGATGGGGCGTGGTTACAGAGATGGGACGTGGTTACAGAGATGGGGCGTGGTTACAGAGATGGGGCGTGGTTACAGAGATGGGGCGTGGTTACAGGGATGAGACGTGGTTACAGAGATGGGACGTGGTTAGAGAGATGGGGGGTGGTTACAGAGATGGGGCGTGGTTACAGAGATGGGGCGTGGTTGCAGAGTTGGGGCGTGGTTACAGAGATGGGGCGTGGTTACAGAGTTGGGGCGTGGTTACAGAGATGTGGCGTGGCCAAAGAGATGGGGCGTGGTTAAGGAGATGAGACGGAGTTAGAAAGATGGGGCGTGGTTAGAGAGATGGGGCGTGGTTAGAAAGATGGGGCTTGGTTACAGAGATGGGGCGTGGTTACAGAGATGGGGCGTGGTTACAGAGATGGGGCGTGGTTACAGAGATTGGACTTGATTACAGAGATGGGGCGTGGTTACAGAGATGGGACTTGTTTAGAGAGATTGGGCGTGGTTAGAGAGATGGGACGTGGTTAGAGAGATGGGGCGTGCCTACAGAGATGGGGCGTGGCTACAGAGATGGGGCGTGGTTACAGAGATTGCACTTGGTTACAGAGATGGGGCGTGGTTACAGAGATGGGGCGTGGTTAGAGAGATGGGACGTGCTTAGATATATGGGGCGTGGTTAGAGAGATGGGGCGTGGTTACAGAGATGGGACGTGGTTACAGATATGGGACGTGGGTACAGAGATGGGACGTGGTTTCAGAGATGGGACGTGGTTACAGATATGGGACGTGGGTACAGAGATGGGGCGCGGTTACACAGATGGGGCGTGGTTACAGAGATGGGGCGTGGTTACAGAGATGGGGCGTGTTACAGAGATGGGACGTGTTTACAGAGTTGGGGCGTGTTACAGAGATGGGGCGTGGTTACAGAGATGGGGCGTGGTTACAGAGATGGGGAGCGGTTACAGAGATGGGGCGTGGTTAGAGAGATGGGGCGTGGTTACAGAGATGGGGCGTGTTTACAGAGATGGTTCGTGGTTACAGAGATGTTTCGTGGCTACAGAGATGGGGCGTGGTTAGGGAGATGAGACGGAGTTAGAAAGATGGGGCGTGGTTAGAGAGATGGGGCTTGGTTAGAAAGATGGGGCTTGGTTACAGAGATGGGGCGTGGTTACAGAGATGGGGCGTGGTTACAGAGATGAGACGTGGTTACAGAGATTGGACTTGGTTACAGAGATGGTGCGTGGTTACAGAGATGGGACGTGGTTACAGAGATGGGACGTGGTTACAGAGATGGGGCGTGGTTACAGAGAAGGGGCGTGGTTACAGAGATGAGACGTACTTAGATAGATGGGGCTTATTACAGGGAATGGACGTGGTTGCAGAGATGGGACATGGTTACAGAGATGGGGCGTGGTTACAGAGATGTGGCGTGGTTACAGGGATGGGGCGTGGTTACAGAGATAGGACGTGGTTACAGAGATAGGACGTGGTTACAGAGATGGGGCGTGGTTACAGTGATGGGGCGTGGTTACAGGGATGGGACGTGGTTACAGAGATAGGACGTGGTTACAGAGATGGGGCGTGGTAACAGAGATGGGGCGTGGTTACAGAGATGTGGCGTGGTTACAAGGATGGGGCGTGGTTACAGAGATAGGACGTGGTTACAGAGATAGGACGTGGTTACAGAGATGGGGCGTGGTTACAGAGATGGGGCGTGGTTACAGGGATGGGACGTGGTTACAGAGATAGGACGTGGTTACAGAGATGGGGCGTGGTTACAGAGATGGGGCGTGGTTACAGAGATGGGACGTGTTTACAGAGATGGGACGTGGTTACAGAGATGGGGCGTGGTTACAGAGTAGGGGCGTGGTTACAGAGATGGGACGTGTTTACAGAGATGGGGCGTGGTTACAGAGATGGGGCGTGGTTACAGAGATGGGGCGTGGTTACAGAGATGAGACGTGGTTAGTGAGATGGGACGTGGTTACAGAGATGGGACGTGGTTACAGAGATGAGACGTGGTTAGTGAGATGGGACGTGGTTACAGAGATGGGACGTGGTTACAGAGATGAGACGTGGTTAGTGAGATGGGACGTGGTTACAGAGATGGGACGTGGTTACAGAGATGGGGCGTGGTTACAGAGATGGGGCGTGGTTACAGAGATGGGGCGTGTTGCAGAGATGGGACGTGGTTACAGAGATGGGGCGTGGTTAGAGAGATGGGTCGTTGTTACAGAGATGGGGCGTGGTTACAGAAATGGGGCGTGGTTACAGAGATGGGGCGTGGTTACAGAGATGGGGCGTGGTTACAGAGATGAGACGTGGTTAGTGAGATGGGACGTGGTTACAGAGATGGGACGTGGTTACAGAGATGGGGCGTGGTTACAGAGATGGGGCGTGGTTATAGAGATGGGGCGTGGTTACAGAGATGGGACGTGGTTACAGAGATGGGGCGTGGTTACAGAGATGGGGCGTGGTTACAGAGATGGGGCGTGGTTACAGGGATGAGACGTGGTTACAGAGATGGGACGTGGTTAGAGAGATGGGGGGTGGTTACAGAGATGGGGCGTGGTTACAGAGATGGGGCGTGGTTGCAGAGTTGGGGCGTGGTTACAGAGATGGGGCGTGGTTACAGAGTTGAGGCGTGGTTACAGAGATGTGGCGTGGCCAAAGAGATGGGGCGTGGTTAAGGAGATGAGACGGAGTTAGAAAGATGGGGCGTGGTTAGAGAGATGGGGCGTGGTTAGAAAGATGGGGCTTGGTTACAGAGATGGGGCGTGGTTACAGAGATGGGGCGTGGTTACAGAGATGGGGCGTGGTTACAGAGATTGGACTTGGTTACAGAGATGGGGCGTGGTTACAGAGATGGGACTTGTTTAGAGAGATTGGGCGTGGTTAGAGAGATGGGACGTGGTTAGAGAGATGGGGCGTGCCTACAGAGATGGGGCGTGGCTACAGAGATGGGGCGTGGTTACAGAGATTGCACTTGGTTACAGAGATGGGGCGTGGTTACAGAGATGGGGCGTGGTTAGAGAGATGGGACGTGCTTAGATATATGGGGCGTGGTTAGAGAGATGGGGCGTGGTTACAGAGATGGGACGTGGTTACAGATATGGGACGTGGGTACAGAGATGGGACGTGGTTTCAGAGATGGGACGTGGTTACAGATATGGGACGTGGGTACAGAGATGGGACGTGGTTACAGAGATGGGACTTGGTTACAGAGATGGGGCGTGGTTACAGAGATGGGGCGTGGTTACAGAGATGGGGCGTCGTTAGAGAGATGGGACGTGGTTACAAAGATGGGACTTGGTTACAGAGATGGGGCGTGGTTACAGAGATGGGGCGTGGTTACAGAGATGGGGCGTCGTTAGAGAGATGGGACGTGGTTACAAAGATGGGACTTGGTTACAGAGATGGGGCGTGGTTACAGAGATGGGGAGTGGTTACAGAGATGGGACGTGGTTACAGAGACGGGGCGTGGTTAGACAGATGGGGCGTGGTTACAGAGATGGGGCGTGGTTACAGCGATGGGACGTTGTTACAGAGATGGGGCGTGGTTACAGAGATGGGGCTTGGTTACAGAGATGGGGCGTGGTTACAGAGATGGGACGTGGTTACAGAGATGGGGCGTGGTTAGAGAGATGGGACGTGGTTACAAAGATGGGGCGTGGTTAGAGAGATGGGACGTGGTTACAAAGATGGGACGTGGTTACAGAGATGGGACGTGGTTACAGAGATGGGGCGCGGTTACAGAGATGGGGCGTGGTTACAGAGATGGGGCGTGGGTACAGAGATGGGGTGTGGTTACAGAGATGGGACGTGGTTACTGAGATGGGGCGTGGTTACGGAGATGGGGCGTGGTTACAGAGATGGTGCGTGGGTACAGAGATGGGGCGTGTTTAGAGAGATGGGGCGTGGGTACAGAGATGGGACGTGGGTACAGAGATGGGGCGTGGTTACAGAGATGGGGCGTGTTTAGAGTGATGGGGCGTGGTTAGAGAGATGTGACGTGCTTAGATATATGGGGCGTGCTTAGATATATGGGGCGTGGTTAGAGAGATGGGACGTCTTTAGTGAGATGGGGCGTGGTTAGAGACATAGGGCGTGGTTACAGAGATGGGGCGTGGTTAGAGAGATGGGAATTGGTTACAGGGATGGGACCTGGTTACATTTTGAGACGTAGTTAGATAGATGAGGCGTGGTTACTGTGATGGGGCGTGGTTACAGAGATGGGGCGTGGTTACAGAGATGGGGCGTGGTTACATTGATGGGGCGTGGTTACAGAGATGGAACGTGGTTACAGAGATGGGGCGTGGTTACAGTGATGGGCCGTGTTTAGAGAGATGGGACGTGTTTAGAGAGATGGGGCGTGGTTACAGAGATGGGGCGTGGTTACAGAGATGGGGCGTGGTTACATAGATGGGACGTGTTTAGAGAGATGGGGCGTGGTTACAGAGATGGGGCGGGGTTACAGAGATTGGGCGTGGTTAGAGAGATGGGGCGTGGTTACAGAGATGGGGCGTGGTTAGATAGATGGGGCGTGGTTACAGAGATGGGGCGGGGTTACAGAGATGGGGCGTGGTTACAGATATGTGACGTGGTTATGGAGATGGGACGGGGTTACAGAGATGGGACGTGGTTACAGAGATGGGGAGTGGTTACAGAGATGGGGCGTGGTTACAGAAATGGTTCGTGGTTAGAGAGATGGGGCGTGGTTACAGAGATGGGGCGTGGTTATAGAGATGGGGCGTGGTTAGACAGATGGGGCGTGGTTACAGAGATGGGTCGTGGTTAGAGAGAGGGGGCGTGGTTACAGAGATGGGTCGTGGTTAGAGAGATGGGGATTGGTTACAGAGATGGGGCGTGGTTACAGAGATGGGTCGTGGTTACAGAGATGGGGCTTGGTTACAGAGATGGGACGTGGTTACAGAGATGGGGCGCGGTTACAGAGATTGGACGTGGTTACAGAGATGGGACTTGTTTAGAGAGATTGGGCGTGGTTAGAGAGATGGGGCGTGGCTACGGAGATGGGACGTGGTTACAGAGATGGGGCGTTTTTACAGAGATTGGAGGTGGTTACAGAGATTGGACGTGGTTAGAGAGTTGGGGCGTGGTTATGAGATAGGACATGGTTAGAGACATAGGGCGTGGTTACAGAGATGGGGCGTGGTTAGAGCGATGAGACGTGTTACAGAGATGGGGCGTGGTTAAAGAGATGGGGCGCTGTTACAGAGATGGGGCGTGGTTACAGAAATGGGACGTAGTTACAGAGATGGGGCGTGGTTACAGTGATGGGGCGTGGTTACAGTGATGGGGCGTGGTTACAGAGATGGGAAGTGATTACAGAGATGTGATGTGGGTAGAGAGATGGGGCGTGGTTACAGGGATGGGGCGTGGTTTGAGAGATGGGACGTGTTTAGAGAGATCGGACGTGTTTAGAGATTTGGGGCGTGGTTTCAGAGATGGGGCGTGGTTAGAGAGATGGGATGTGGTTACAGAGATGGGATGTGGTTAGCGAAATGGGCGTGGTTACAGAGATGTGGCGTGGTTAGAGCGATGGGGCGTGGTTACAGAGATGGGGCGTGGTTACCAAGATGAGAGGTGGTTTCAGAGATGGGGCGTGGTTACAGAGATGGGGCGTGGTTACCAAGATGAGACGTGGTTACAGAGATGGGGCGTGGTTACAGAGAAGGGGCGTGGTTACAGAGATGGGGCGTGATTGCAGAGATGGGACGTGGTTACAGAGATGGGACGTGGTTACAGAGATGAGACGTGGTTACAGAGATGGGGCGTGGTTACAGAGAAGGGGCGTGGTTACAGAGATGGGGCGTGATTGCAGAGATGTTGTGTGGTTAGAGAGATGGGGCGTGGTTACAGAGAAGGGGCGTGGTTACAGAGATGGGGCGTGATTGCAGAGATGGGACGTGGTTAGAGAGATGGGATGTGGTTAGAGAGATGAGACGTGGTTACAGAGATGGGACGTGGTTAGAGAGATGGGACGTGGTTACAGAGATGGGGCGTGGTTACCAAATGAGACGTGGTTAGAGAGATGGGGCGTGATTGCAGAGATGGGACGTGGTTAGAGAGATGGGGCGTGGTTTGATATAGGGCCTGATTAGTCAATGTGGAGTGGTGAGCGTTAGAGGCGTGGTTGGAGATAGCGGGCGTGGTTAAAATGTGGGGCGTGTTTAGTGATAGGTGGAGACTTGAGTTAAGGGGGCGTGTTTAGAGAGAGGCATGGTTAGAGAGAATGGGCGTGTTTCGAGAGAGGAGGCGCGGTTAGAGTTAGCGGGCGTGGTTAGTGAGGGGGCGGTGTCAGGGTTTGCGGCGCAATTCGTTACTGCGCCTGCGCAGCCCCTTCTCCGAACTACAATATCCATAAACCTCCGCGCTTTGCGGCCATTACTGCGCAGGCGCGCTGCGGGAGATTAGGCGGTGGAGATTGAAGCAGGCCCGAGTGAAGGTAATATCGGCTGCAAATCACAGCCCGGGTAGAGCTGTCAACTGAGCAAAATAAACCCGAGGGAGATAGTTATCCACCATCAGGGGAGGGACTGTTCCCCCTACCCCCCCACATCAGGAGGTGGTGTGTTCCCCCTCCCCCCACCCCCATCAGGAGATGGTGTGTTCCCCCTCCCCCCCACCCCCATCAGGAGGTGGTGTGTTCCCCTTATTCCCCCCCTCCCCATCAGGAGGTGGTCTGTTCCCCTTATTCCCCCCTCCCCATCAGGAGGTGGTCTGTTCCCCTTACCCTCCCCTCCCCATCAGAAGGTGGTCTGTTCCCCTTATTCCCCCTCCCCATCAGGAGGTGGTGTGTTCCCCTTATTCCCCCCCTCCCCATCAGGAGGTGGTCTGTTCCCCTTATTCCCCCCTCCCCATCAGGAGGTGGTCTGTTCCCCTTACCCTCCCCTCCCCATCAGAAGGTGGTCTGTTCCCCTTATTCCCCCTCCCCATCAGGAGGTGGTCTGTTCCCCTTATCCCCCCTCCCCATCAGGAGGTGGTCTGTTCCCCTTATCCCCCCTCCCCATCAGGAGGTGGTCTGTTCCCCCTTCTCCCCCCTCCCCATCAGGAGGTGGTCTGTTCCCCTTATTCCCCCCTCCCCATCAGAAGGTGGTCTGTTCCCCTTATCCCCCCTCCCCATCAGGAGGTGGTCTGTTCCCCTTATTCCCCCCTCCCCATCAGGAGGTGGTCTGTTCCCCTTATCCCCCCTCCCCATCAGGAGGTGGTCTGTTCCCCTTACCCCCCCTCCCCATCAGGAGGTGGTCTGTTCCCCCTTCTCCCCCCTCCCCATCAGGAGGTGGTGTGTTCCCCCTCCCCATCAGGAGGTGGTGTGTACCCCCTCCCTCCCCCATCAGGAGGTGGTGTGTTCCCCCTCCCCCCCCACAACAGGAGGTGGTGTGTTCCCCCTCCCCCCCCCACAACAGGAGGTGGTGTGTTCCCCCTCCCCCACCCCCATCAGGAGGGGGTCTGTTCCCCCTCCCCCACCCCAACAGGAGGTGGTGTGTTCCCCCTCCCCCCCCATTAGGAGGTGGTGTGTTCCCCCTCCCCCCCCCAACAGGAGGTGGTCTGTTCCCCCTCTCCCACCCCCATCAGGAGGTGGTGTGTTCCCCCTCCCCCACCCCCATCAGGAGGGGGGCTTTTCCCCCTCCCCCACCCCAACAGGAGGTGGTGTGTTCCCCCTCCCCCACCCCCATCAGGAGGTGGTGTGTTCCCCCTCCCCCACCCCCATCGGGAGGTGGTCTGTTCCCCCTCCCCCCTCCCCATCTGGAGGTGGTCTGTTCCCCCTCCCTTTCCCCATCTGGAGGTGGTCTGTTCCCCCTCCCTTTCCCCATCTGGAGGTGGTCTGTTCCCCCTCCCTTTCCCCATCTGGAGGTGGTGTGTTCCCCCTCCCCATCTGGAGGTGGTGTGTTCCCCCTCCCCATCAGGAGGTGGTGTGTTCCCCCTCCCTCCCCCATCAGGAGGTGGTCTGTTCCCCCTCCCCCGCAATAGGAGGTGGTGTGTTCCCCTCCCCCCCCCCCCATCAGGAGGTGGTCTGTTCCCGCTCCCCCCCCCCCCAACAGGAGGTGGTCTGTTCCCCATCCCCCACCCCCATCAGGAGGTGGTGTGTTCCCCCTCCCCCACCCCCATCAGGAGGTGGTGTGTTCCCCCTCCCCCACCCCCATCGGGAGGTGGTGTGTTCCCCCTCCCCCACCCCCATCGGGAGGTGGTGTGTTCCCCCTCCCCCACCCCCATCGGGAGGTGGTCTGTTCCCCCTCCCTTTCCCCATCTGGAGGTGGTCTGTTCCCCCTCCCCATCTGGAGGTGGTGTGTTCCCCCTCCCCATCTGGAGGTGGTGTGTTCCCCCTCCCCATCT